>NC_049211.1:40093142-40265642 GCF_013347855.1 Anguilla anguilla | reverse complement strand
GGTACCACAGTGTTGTTTTTAAACTAGGCCTACTGTTCTGCATAATTCCCAAGTGCTCAGCTATTGTGGGACACAGTGTATACCAGTGGTAACTAACGCTGTTCAGAGAGATCTACCATCCTGTAGGTTTTCATTTCAACCCTAATTTGGCACACCTGACTCTACTATTTAGCAGCGCAACAAGATCTCTAGCTGTTGAATGAGGTGTGCTTTGCTAGGGTTGGAGTGAAAACCTACAGGCCGGTAGATTTCCAGAAACAGGGTTGGGCAGCCCTGCTCTAGCTGTTGAATGATGTGTGCTTTGTTAGGGTTGGAGTGAAAACCTACAGGACGGTAGATCTCCAGGAACAGGTTTGGTTACCACTGGTGTATACTGTACATCTCTAAGATAAATGTATTTGTTTAGCTGTTTCTTAACCCCTCCAGCCTTTTATTTGCAACCTGGTGTTCCAACAAGCTGTTTGCAGTGTGTTAATAATTCTTGTTCTGCAATATGTGGAGAGATTAGTTCAGTTCTCACCTTGCGCTTTAGGCTTGCAAAAATTTACAGAGAAAGCCTTGGAAATAAGGCCTATGGGCTTCTCACTGACTGAGCTAAGACAAGCACTTACAGTAAGTGTTGAAATACACCAGTAAATGAGCAGAGTCTGTGGCACTCCAGGACTACAGTTTGGTGTCCCAGGTGTCAAGATATACTGTAGATTGTAAGTTGAAAATTAGTGCCTGTTTTGAAACAGTGTTATAGCTAAAAAAAAAAAAAAGAACATTTCAGGGAAATTACGTTTGGCCAAAAAACTAATTGCCATTTGCCCGTTTGGTTGTAAATAAAGTGCAGTGAAGCTGTTCCTGTTCTGGCACATCCTGTTCTGGTGAGTTTGGTGATGGAGGGTGACCTCACCTTCCTCAGAAGCAGCCCGTGGGATATGTTCTCTGACAGCATGAAGCCCGACACCAGGTGGTGGATAGGCCCCGCCTCTCCACAGTGAGGGCGGAGCACAAATGTGTGGAAACCCCGCCTCCTACATCATGACATCACAAAGGAATTGAAACACAAGCAGCCGTTTGGTGTCAGGGAGTAACCAAATGCCATTTTGAAATACGAAATCATGCATTGTCCAAACCAGTCAGTGTTGGTAACACCATGTTCCACATTCTGACTCTCAGGTGTCACCACTGTGCAGGTGGCTGGAAGGTTTCTGGCTCTGAGGTAACTTACCTGCGGAGGTGGTTGAGAACAGTCATGTTGGCATACATGTAATAGAGGTAGTAGGAATAGGGGGGGTTGTCCTCCAGGGTCCAGTTGACCGGAAGCGGACTGTCCAAGTTGAAGATGTGATGTTCCGGTTTGGATTCGTCGTCCACACTGTCAAAGCCCACCACCTAACCACACACGATACAGCACACACAGTTGGAGAAGGTTCTGGCAACCATGAGACTTGGCTCAAATAGCCCAATACTACATCTGTAATACACAGCATGGGCAACAGAAGAGCTTTTTTTTAGTTCCTGTTGAAATGCTATTTTATTATGTAAGATTATGTTTAATTATTTCTTATGATAACTGTACTATATCTTAGCAGAGCCTGACAAGCATTTCTCTTCAGTACAACTGATAGGTACTGTATTACTTTGCTCATTACCACATTATCTCTGGAGGCCACTGGTGTTAATATCTGGCTTAATTGCTAAGCATTAAGAGCAAAAGCTGTTGTTGCTACTTCTGCTAAAGCCCTCTGCCTCAAGTTGAGATGTTCAAGGTATGAGACTTAGGATAAATGAAAGAGGTCAAATGTTTTACCCCGTGAAGAGTTGGTTTTTTGGAATGTTTTCTCTAAATTCTAAGTCAGTGTTCTAGAACATCACTGCTTTTTCACCAGTAGTGATTGTTACATCAGAATTAGAACTGGAACATTCTAGTCACATATTTGTGATCTTAATGCCTTAAAAGGTTAAACATAGCAGCGATGTTACTGACATGCTGGAGGAAGAGGTGGAGCTCTGGGTGGCTTTGTGGGTTGATGGTGACCTCAAAAAGCGGCATGAAAATGTTTTCCAGCATTTCCTGGAAGTTGGCCAGCTGTTTCTTGGTGTGGTAAACATCACTGAGGAGAGAATAAATCCAAACTAATGTAACCCACTTCTGCAACAGAGCTGCATTTTGCCATAGTTTTCATAGACTGTACTGCATTTCACTAAAGCATATGGATGGATAGCCCATATTACATCGCTGACACTAGTTTTGGCACAGTACTGTACTTGGTCACTTGGGTCCATAGTTTATTTTAAGAAAGTGCATCAAATTGAAATGCTTCAGTTTCAACAACAGGGAATATGGAGCTGAATATCTGGCAAGCCTATAGAATCAGTGGTGTATTTTATTGGTGATTGGTGGTCTGTAGTGTATTTATCTGGTGTTTGGTGGTCTAAGGTGTAGCCCCCTGGTGAAGGTGGTCTGTGGTGTAGCTCTTTGGTGATTGGTGGTCTGTACTGTAGCTCCCTGGTGATTGGTGGTCTGTAGTATAGCTTCCTGGTGATTGGTGGTGTATGGTGTAGCCCCCTGGTGATTTATGGTCTATGATGTAACTCCCTAGTGATTGGTAGTCTATGGTGTAGCCCCCTGGTGATTGGTGGTCTATGGTGTAGCTCCATGATGATTGGTGGTCTGTGGTGTTGCTCCCTGGTGATTGGTGGTCTATGGTGTAGCCCCCTGGTGAAGGTGGTCTGTGGTGTAGCTCCCTGATAATTGGTGGTCTGTGGTGTAGCTCTTTGGTGATTGGTGGTCTATACTGTAGCTCCCTGGTTCGGTGGCACTCACAAGAGGCGGGGCACCTGTATGAGCCAGCACACGTTTTCGGAGTAGACATTGTGGCGGACAGCCCACTGCGCAAGCCTGTCCCACTCGTCCCGAGCTCGGCCGTAGATGGACAGCCGCAGCTCCACGTTCTGGTACTTGCTCTCCTCCAGGTCTGACATCACTTCCTTCCAAGCAGAGAGACAGGAAACAGTTACAGTCCCAGGTCAATGCAGGAGGACAGCTTGGCTTGTGTTAAATTTTAGAAAGAGGGAATTGACTTACAAATCAAGACGAAGCAGGTATTATTTTTATATATGAGCCATGCACCTTATTCCATGGGCTAATTTGGCCTTTTATCCAAAAAGAGCATACAAATAAGCATACACTTATATTCCCTACTAGTCAGAAATAGTACATTGGCTGCGCTTTTATTGTTCCACAGCCCATACAGAAATTTTCTGTATATGTACTGCAGTGCCTACAGATGTGGTAAAACTCGATTGGACGGTTGTGCTAGCAGAGAATCAGCGCTCCGCGCACAGGTGAGCGTAAGGAGCAGCGGCTCTGTCTTCCAGGCAACGGACCTTTACGATGTGTCCGAAATACTTTCCCTCGATGTGGTTGTCAGTCTTGATGAAGATCTCCCGGAGGATGGACTCTCCGATGGGGTTGTATTTGGCGTTGAACTTGTCGAAGCGGTGGAAAGTGTTGCGATCCTGAGGACAGAGAGAGAGAAATGGGGGGGGGCGGGGTAAGGTTCACCGTGGTTACCTGCTATGATGCGCTCATCGAGGCTTCCTGGTGAGAAAACTTGGGTACATTGCAGGGTAGGTACAGAATCCCACAAAAATAAACCCGGAACATTCAGATCAGTTGGGCCTATAAGGATTAGCCCCGTGGACCCAGAGAGAAAGCCCCTAGCTGTCAGCCATTGGTGCCAGTTCTTGCTCTACTACTTCTGTCTGGCAGATCGCCACTACAGCAGACCTCCAGTACAGGGCTCCCAAACTTTTTCGGTCAGGCCCCTCTTTGGTAATAAGACATTTTTTGAAGCCCCCCGACAAATTTGATTTTCCTTGGATGCCAATTTATTTTTGGTTTGTAACAGACATCCCCCCCCCCCCACACTTTGAGAACCACTGCTCTAGTGGCAGGAGCTTTTACCAACTATTTTTGGCTGTTGAAAATTTTAACAACTCATTTTCACCTCAACAGTCTTGCTTCAACTGTCCACAAGTCCACTTACATAGTACTGGTGGACAGACAACTGTGCAGATGAGAATCTGCTTGTGGGCCACTCTACACTATTAGGGAAATATATTCTTCTGGGAGAAGACTGCAGGCTTCCATGGTAACAGGTGACATGGCAATCAGAACAATGCCCTCTAGCCATTATTATCCATTCCACATGGATTAAGGGGAAGAGAATTAGAGTAATGGGTGAAACCAGGGGTTTACAAACAGTAAACCACTCTTTACCCTCTCCGTATTTCCTTTCCTCCACTAACTTCACTTCTTTCCTCTTCTCTTTTTCTTTTCCTCTCTCCTCCTTTCCTCCTCTGCTCCACCAGTCTTTCTCCTCTCCTCTCACTTCTCCTCACTCCCCTTTCCCTCTCCCCTCTCTCTCCTATCCCCCTTCCCTCTCTCCTCTCCCCTGTCCCACTCTTCTCTCACCCCTCCCCATCCCTCTCCTCTCCCTCCTTCCCTCTTTCTCCTCTGCCCTCTCCTCCACCCCTTCCCTCTCTCCTCTCCCTCATCCCTCTCCTCTCCCCCTCTCATCCACCCCGTCCCTCTCTCCTCTTCCCCCTTCCCTCTCTCTCCTCTCCCCCTTCCCTGTTTCTCCTCCCCCCCTCTCTCCTCCCCTCCCCTCTCCTCCCTCCTCCCCCCTCCCCCTCTCTCTCCTCTCCCCCCCCAGCCCTGGTTCTCACGGCGTGCATGTCCAGTGTGTCCACGCTCAGGTCGAAGGCGGTCAGGTTCATGTTCTGGAACACCTCTGTGAGCGTCTGGCCTCGGCCCTGCTCCACATGCACGATCTCGCCGGGGTACTTCTTAATGGCCCGCTTGATGAAGCGCAGCAGGTGCTTCTGGTTCATGCAGGAGGAGGCGTGGATGTGCGTGTCCACCTGCAGAGGGTGCCAGAGATACAGGTCTCTCAGAAAAACTGTGGGCGAGGAATGCTGTGATCATTCAGCTTCTGTATGAACCCTGGCATCGTGGATTGATATTTTCATTCATTCATCAGGGACAATGTACAATTAGTCCCATAGCGGATGATAAATGTGAGAAGTGGAACACTCTGGAGTACATGTTTTATGAATTTGACCACCAAAAGAAAGGTCTCTCTGCTTGGAAATGAAAATCATATTTAAAATATGCATTCAGGTTTTGTTGCATCTTACATTTGCAGCTTGTGGGCAAATATGAAAATTCAAAACACACAAAAAAGGTTACACCCTGAATACTAAATATGGGACCCGATGAATACAGACACCCAAAACAAGATCAGTAAACCACTCTATTCTCTATATACTGACTTTATGTTCTGTAATTTATTCTATTATTAATTACATTTATATAGCACTTTTCCAAATGCTCAAAGTGCTTTACAGTGAAGGGGAACTCACCTCACCCACCACCAATGTGTAGCACCCACCTGGGTGATGCACGGCAGCCAATTTGCACCAGAACGCTCACCACACATTAGCGAAGGTGGAGAGGGAGAGAACATTTATTTAGCCAATTAAGTCTGGGGATGATTTTTAGTGGCAAGTTTGCGAGAGCCAGACCTGGGATTTGGCCAGGACACCGGGGAACCCCCTACTCTTAGCGTTAAGTGTCATGGGATCTTTAATGACCACAGAGAGTCAGGACCTCGGTCTAACGTCTCATCCGAAAGACGGCATCTCCTGCAGCACAGTGTCCCCGTCACTGCACTGGGGCATTGGGGTTTATTTGTACCAGAGAGAAGATTGCCCCCTGCTGGCCCACCCAACACCACTTCCAGCAGCAACTCAGTATTCCCTGGTGGTCTCCCATCCAAGTACTAACCAAGCCCACACCTGCTTAGCTTCAGCCATTTGGCAGGAGCAGAGTGCATGGAGGTATGGCTGCTGCTCTATTTCCTTTACAAATATATCGAAACAAACTGATGCTCTTTTCACATAAGAGGACATACATTTGAAAAAAATATTAAACAAGAAATTGAAACACTGAGAGCATTTGCTAATCAGTACCTTAAAGGCATACTATTCAGGATTTTTACCTTGAAAGTGTAAAATAACCATGCTAAGGCATATCTAAGATGCACTGGCAATCTCTGTCTTTATTGACTTTAGCCGAATGTGTGCCTTTACCTCTATTTGTTAGTCTAAAATGTTTTTGGTACGTTTCTGGGCGTGGCGCTCTTTTCCGTGTGGGGAGGGATGGGTGTGGCTACAGAGCCTGTGGTTTGGGATCAGACTTAGCAAAGAAGCCCAGACACAGCGAAGCAAAAAGACAAGCTGACAGGGCTCATTCTAGAGTTAACCTTGGAATTGCTTTTCCTCGGTGGCACCACCTGAAGTTCGTCATGGGGATGAACCAATAGCACCAATAAGGAAATTTCATGAGAGCCTTAAATTTTCAAAATAAAAGTCTCTATGATAAAAGCATACTATATTCAACATAATGCAATTAAGTAAGCTATATTTTTAATATGATGAAATTAAGCTATAATCGAATCTGCCTTCTTACTGTCACTCACAGTCGCTTATTTCACCGTACTAACATTATCTCTAGCTATCCAGCTACCTACGTTAGGTGGGGTACACAGGGTGAGGGGGCGGGGTTTAAAATGGAGGAGATTTCTTTGATTGGAAACACAGGGCCATTTCCCTGTAACCGAACACTGGCAAAAATACTGTACATGGTAAAGCAGATCAGATAACAGAGAAACTAAACTCACAAACTTTAAAATCCCTTTTTCAGATGCTCTGGAGGGAAGGAGAGAGTCTGGGAGCAAAACAAATAAAATCAGTTAAGCATTTTCACAAATGAGCCGAAATCATAAATTAACTTCACCACTGGGTGGCGCCACTGAACCATTTCTGCTCTGCTTGTCAGGTAGCAGAGACAGAGCTGAGGGCAGAAGCAGGTAGGAGGGGGGAGGGTGCGTACTTTGCGGATGTTGTAGAAGTCGCGGTGCGGGACCTTCTTCTGGGCAGCCAGCTCCTTCATCTCGTTCAGCAGGATGTGCATCTGAAACTTGGAGCTCAGGTACTGGAGCCGCCTGTAACAAAACGACTTCCTGCAGGGCCCGCACACAGACAGGAAGTCAGCACAGACAGCGTCGCATCAAACAGAGAGATGCAGAAACGCAGCATGTCAAACCTCACTTATATCAACATAGCTTCCAGGGGACACTCCCATAATTTGTAAGGAAAAAAATTCTGTAGATAATAATAATAATAATAATAATAATAATAATAATAATCGTGATAATAATAATAATAATAATAATAATCGTGATAATAATAATAATAATAATAATCGTGATAATAATAATAATAATAATAATAATAATAATAATAATCCTGCTCCACTCACACAGGGCCGTTGATGATCAGGGCCATCATGACGCTCATGTCGGCGATGTACTCCTGCAGGTTAGGGTACGGCAGGTCCAGCTCTGTACTCCTGCAGAACACAACGTGGATGTTAGCATGTGACCCCCCCACCTCCACCCCCACCCCCACCCCCACTGCTCCAACCCGGGCTCCTCATGCCAGAGTTCCCAACATTTCCCCCTTCTGCTCTTTGCAGCAACACCATTTCAACAGTTTCAGATCAGTGTTCACAGCTCCCAGCACTGATACACAATCCTGGTACAATAGACTCACCAATTACTCTCCTTCTGTACTATTTCTGTCCTCTCTGTTTCTTAACTACAGCAGCTAACAGTAGTTTCCAATGCTGTGTTAGAGTGCACAATTTCCATGAGTTATATTTTACTGAATCCCGTGGGATAATTTATCCCCTGCATTTTACCCATACTAATTACTTAGGAGCAGTGGGCAGCCACAGTGCAGCGCCCGGGGACCAACTCCAGTTCTGAGGCCAGTGCCTTGGTCAGGGGCAAAGGCAGGAGTATACCTAACCTGATATGCATGTCTTTCGGTGTGGGAGGAAACCGGAGTACCCGGAGGAAACCCACACAAACCACAGTGTGACCACAGTACTATACATGTTCACACCCCTCTTCAGAAATGATATCCAATCAAATGGTAGAGAGGCAGGGCTTGGAATAAGGAGTGAAGTATCTGCGAAGTCTGCGGTATAGGCCCCTGCTGCACCACTTGAGAACAAATGTAAGAGGATGTGAGCTGTGTGTTCTATGACATCATCGAGGGGGCGGTCCCTCACTTGTCCAAGCTGCTCCTCTTGCCGTAGACGTGCATCACCCCGTCCACCATCTTGCAGCCGAAGCCAGTGTCGCCGGGCATGTTTTTGGGGTCCTGATCCGCGTAGGGGTGCGTTTCGGAAACGGGAGGGTGCACAGGGGCATCTGGGGAGGGGGGGGGGGGGGCAGAGAGAAGAGAACAGGGTCAATCACTGTCAAAATTCAAATGGCTGATCCATTTTTCACTAATTAAGTGCACATTAATGGCTATATATTGCCTCATAGTAGAGATTTGAGTTGGGGGAGCGGTCAATAAACACGATTGACAGCTCTGTGTGGGTGGGGTATAACAGTAGTGGCTGTATTGCTGCTCGAGGAGGGGGGGTGATGATCAGCAGGTTTTTGGGTTGGCACCGTGCCGGGTTCCGGCAGGGGCGGTCCTCGCACCTGCAGCCACAGGGGTTTCTGGGATATCGTCGTAGACGCGGAGCTCCAGTGGCTTGTTCCCGAGCTGCTGTAGGTAGCGGGACGTGGTTGTGCAGAAGCTCTGCATGGACAGGGCCATGTACTTCTCCCGGATGAACAGCGCATGGACCACACACTTAGCAGCGTCCAGCAGGTCCACGAAGGGTACCTGGAGGAGAGGGGAGGGGGCAGTGATCAATTTCACTGTGTACATTACATTACATTACATTTCTGTTAATGTTAGCTAGGAACGCTCATTTTCATCTGTAGTCCCTGGGCGACATGTTTAGGATGAGGAAAGTGAAGCACTCAGAGGAAATGCACACAAACACGGGAAGAACATGCAAACTCCACACAGAACTTCCCTCTTACAAAGCAACAGAACCTCATTCTTACAAAGCAACAAAACCTCATTCTTGCAAAGCAACAGAACCTTGCAGTTAGCCACTGTGCCTTCATGCCACCCAATTCCATACCCAAATCAATTCAGGAAATTAAATTATGATCACATTAATGAAATAAATAAGTTCAATAGTCATTGAACATAATATTTTTCCTGTTATAATGTGGTTATGACGATACTGAGCCCTTCTCCCCATGAACACATTCTATCTTAGCCCTGCCCCATAAGCCCCGTCCTGCCTCACTCTGGTCCCCATAAACCCCGCCCTGCCTCACTCTGGTCCCCATAAGCCTCACCCTGCCTCACTCTGGTCCCCATAAGCCCTGCCCTGCCTCACTCTGGTCCCCATAAGCCCCGCCCTGCCCTGCCTCACTCTGGTCCCCATAAGCCCCGCCCTGCCTCACACTGGTCCCCATAAGCCCTGCCCTGCCCTGCCTCACTCTGGTCCCCATAAGCCCCGCCCCGCCCTGCCTCACACTGGTCCCCATAAGCCCCGCCCTGCCTCACTCTGGTCCCCATAAGCCCCGCCCTGCCTCACTCTGGTCCCCATAAGCCCCGCCCTGCCCTGCCTCACTCTGATCCCCATAAGCCCCGCCCTGCCTCACACTGGTCCCCATAAGCCCCGCCCCCTCTCACCCCACACTCCTCCTCTCCTGAGATGGCGACACGCTGGTACTCCTGGACCTGCTCCCTCACTTTAGGGAAGTGCTCTGCCGAGACGTCATTCTGCTCCTTCAGAAATCTGAGAGACAGAGATGGAAATGAGAGCCCGCAGTCGATACGATACATCCCACAGATATGTACAGCTGCTGGTAATTGACACCACCAGCTCTCTCCCTGGGTGTTTAGAGCAAACGGATCTGAGAGAGCTCAGAAGCTTTACCACTTTACCTGTCAATTTCATTTACTGTGAAAGTATCAGTAAAGAACTCGCTGTTACCGGGATCAAATACACTGTGGTTTTGGAGACAGGGAAAGCATGGTGACGAAAGCTTCCAAATGGGAATCAATTTATGTTCAAGGCCCGTCGGTTTTCATTGTTACTTAATTGGCCAATTAAAGTAATTGATTATGCGGTTAACTCAGCTGGCCTGATTTTCTGGATCAGAATTGCCTGCCAATTTCAAGGTGAAAACAAAAACCAGAAGATCCCTTGGATCTCCAGTATCAGGGTTAGAGAATCCTTATCCTACTGCGGTTCATTAGTACCCCCTGCCCAGAATGGCACTCACCAGCAGGGGGAGAAAAAAGGAACCATTTCCCTGGAATCAAGTGTTACTGGTTTATGAGGGCAAAATTGAAACAGTCTTTAAAAAGAATTAGGTAAGAACACAGAACAGCTAGCCGTTAGCTTAGATCCCCATGTCAGGCAGGGATGACTGGAACTGGCAACACATGGGCCTGAGCAAAATTATTACTATAAAAACTTCCATTTAGATGCCAGAACATTCTTGAAAATTACCATTAAACTGTTAACTGTTCTGTTAATGTTGCAATTTTAAAAGTAAAAAAAAAAAAATTCAGAAAATTGTTCTTTCAAATGACTGCTACATTTTGCTTTATAACATGATTTGTTGAACATTTTCAGGGACCTGGTGTAGCATATTAAAATTTTTCAGGCATCTAAAGAGTAAACAATTTTCAAAAGTGTACTTTCCCAAGGTCTGTTACAAGTCCTGATGCAGTGCTGGTGCAGCCGTGTGGTGCAGTGTGATGCAGTGCAGGTGCAGCAGTGTGATGCAGTGCTGGTGCAGCAGTGTGGTGCAGTGCTGCTGGAGCCGTGTGATGCAGTGCTGGTGCAGCAGTGTGATGCAGTGCAGGTGCAGCAGTGTGATGCAGTGCTGGTGCAGCAGTGTGGTGCTGGAGCCGTGTGATGCAGTGCTGGTGCAGCAGTGTGGTGCAGTGCTGCTGGAGCCGTGTGATGCAGTGCAGGTACAGCAGTGTGATGCAGTGCAGGTGCAGCAGTGTGATGCAGTGTGGTGCAGTGCTGGTGCAGCAGTGTGATGCAGTGCCGGTGCAGCCGTGTGATGCAGTGCTGGTGCAGCAGTGTGATGCAGTGCAGGTACAGCAGTGTGATGCAGTGCAGGTGCAGCAGTGTGATGCAGTGTGATGCAGTGCTGGTGCAGCAGTGTGATGCAGTGCAGGTGCAGCCGTGTGATGCAGTGCTGGTGCAGCAGTGTGATGCAGTGTTGGTGCAGCCGTGTGGTGCAGTGCTGGTGCAGCAGTGTGGTGCAGTGTGATGCAGTGTGATGCAGTGCAGGTGCAGCCGTGTGATGCAGTGCTGGTGCAGCAGTGTGATGCAGTGTTGGTGCAGCCGTGTGGTGCAGTGCTGGTGCAGCAGTGTGGTGCAGTGTGATGCAGTGTGATGCAGTGCAGGTGCAGCCGTGTGATGCAGTGCTGGTGCAGCAGTGTGATGCAGTGTTGGTGCAGCCGTGTGATGCAGTGCTGGTGCAGCAGTGTGATGCAGTGCAGGTACAGCAGTGTGATGCAGTGCAGGTGCAGCAGTGTGATGCAGTGTGATGCAGTGCAGGTGCAGCAGTGTGATGCAGTGTGATGCAGTGCTGGTGCAGCAGTGTGATGCAGTGCAGGTGCAGCCGTGTGATGCAGTGCTGGTGCAGCCGTGTGATGCAGTGCTGGTGCAGCCGTGTGATGCAGTGCCGGTGCAGCAGTGTGATGCAGTGCTGGTGCAGCCGTGTGATGCAGTGCTGCTGGAGCCGTGTGATGCAGTGCTGGTGCAGCAGTGTGGTGCAGTGCTGGAGCCGTGTGATGCAGTGCAGGTGCAGCAGTGTGATGCAGTGCTGGAGCCGTGTGATGCAGTGCTGGTGCAGCAGTGTGGTGCAGTGCTGGTGCAGCAGTGTGATGCAGTGTTGGTGCAGCAGTGTGATGCAGTGCCGGTGCAGCAGTGTGATGCAGTGCAGGTGCAGCAGTGTGATGCAGTGTTGGTGCAGCAGTGTGATGCAGTGCCGGTGCAGCAGTGTGATGCAGTGCAGGTGCAGCAGTGTGGTGCAGTGCTGGTGCAGCAGTGTGATGCAGTGCTGGTGCAGCAGTGTGATGCAGTGCTGGTGCAGCAGTGTGGTGCAGTGTGGTGCAGTGCCGGTGCAGCAGTGTGATGCAGTGCTGGTGCAGCAGTGTGATGCAGTGTGGTGCAGTGCTGGTGCAGCAGTGTGATGCAGTGCTGGTGCAGCAGTGTGATGCAGTGTGATGCAGTGCAGGTGCAGCAGTGTGATGCAGTGTTGGTGCAGCAGTGTGATGCAGTGCTGGTGCAGCAGTGTGGTGCAGTGCTGGTGCAGCAGTGTGATGCAGTGCCGGTGCAGCCGTGTGATGCAGTGTGATGCAGTGCCGGTGCAGCCGTGTGATGCAGTGCAGGTGGAGCCGTGTGATGCAGTGCAGGCACAGAGCACCGGCTCGGCAGAGAAAGGCCAGGGGAAGACACTCACTCCAGGTCTGCGCTGCTGTCAGTCTTCAGGAAGTCCTGCTTGGCCCGGAGCAGGATGTCTGGCTCCACCCTGTGGCCGAGGCAGCGAGCGGCAGGGGAGGCAGGAAGAGAGAGACACACAGAGAGGAAAGTGACCCGAATGCGTCATACTGCACTTACGTACGTCACTCCAGATGACAGGGTCTGATAAACGCTGAACTGTACGGCAAAATTTCTTCTTGTTGGAGCTGAAATGGGGACCAGCATCTTGACGCAGAGGCAATTTTCCAGCTGAGTTTTTCCAGCTAATGCAAAAACCCACTGGACCAAATCTCTCCGCTTGGAAAAGGACAGCTTGTGTTTTTGTTATGTTTTGTTTTATTTTGTTTTTGGTCACCAGTAATTTGCAAGGGCTGGTTTTTAGTTAGTGTCCTGAGGTGAGCGGCAAGCCTGTTTGTACTCAACAAATTACTGAAACATTGCATTTCCAAAAGTGTTTTTTATTTGGTGGGACAATGCAAGCAGGAGTTCTGTGTCTTCCAGAAAGTCAACATATCGGGACCTGCATTGGCTGCATTGCAAACCTCTGTCCTTACGCCACGACTATTTACCAAAAAAGGATGAAGGTTCTAAACTAACCAATAGCAATGCTACCTCCACTCAAATGAAGATATGATTACTGTCTTACTATCATCTGTGTATTAGGAAGTATAATCCTGATCTTCAGTGCAGTATTGAGCACTCTGGTGGGAGTGTGGGGTACTCTCTCTGCAGAAATAAACCTATCAAGTCGACCTCATGGTGTCCCCCTGGTCGCTGGATAAGGGGAATACTTCTCAGCCTAATAAACTGGATCCTCAAGCTGCTAAACACCTTTGTTCAGAGCAGTAAAAACATCCAGCAGAAAGGTAGGTTTGTTTTTTACTACCTCCATAGTTATGCTGTGATTACTACCTTGTGAATTGGTGTTAATGCGATACTAAGGATTGTTAAAAGAACTGATAAACTGTAAGACTGGACCACACCTGCGATATGAGACAGAGGACTGGTAACGTCCTCCGGCAGACGGCCTTTACGTTTGTGTTGTTTGTCATGTTGTCGTTTTTGTGTTGAATTGTACAGTCGTAGATATTCAGAACCGCTCCTCCAGGTAAAAAAAAAAAAAAAAAAAAAAAAAAAAAAAAAGGAATGGCGGAGATTTGACTGGCGTAATGTATGAATGGAGAAGGATGAGATTGAAGTTATGGCAAATGTTGAAGAGGCAGTAGTATGGTGTAAGGAACAGAAAAGAATAATATTCCATTTCCAAAAACTAGGAATTGTGAGGGTCAATCAAAATGGAGGCAAACATTAGATAAAAGTTGTAAACGCAAAGCAGCACTGGGGGGTGTGAATTTCTGGCCGTTATGGGTGGAATCCGAGCAGGCCGGTGGGCCGGTTTAAAAAAATTTGGGATTCTTAGAAGTCACTAATTAAATAAAATGAGAACTGGACTAAAGAGAGAACAGAAATGCAACGAAGAACTGATGGAGGTTTTCAGGACTGTGAAGCATTACAAATATACAGACACTGCAGAACAATGATGTGAAGAACAAACCATACAATTTATGCAGGTGGATAAACTGACAGAAAAATTGAAGTATCAGCCACAACATGTGATTATGTCCAATATGTACCCTGCTAAAACATCTTTAGGTACGCCAGTATCAATATGCACTAGCAGACATAACTACACTACCTCCTCAACGCCGTTATATCCTGTCAGTTACATGAGACCACTGTCTCATTTAAACCAGGAGTCTCTATGGCAACCCCTGGCTCTTACACATGGAGCTACAGTGCATGACCCCGTGACAACACCATGTTGCCAAGCGACACAAGAAGGATGCAGAAAGAGCTGGGAAAGAAATAACTCCAAGTTCAGGACACAGTTAGCCACATTCAATGCCCTTTGTCCTCTCCATGCACAAGACAAAATCTTGTAGTGTGAGCACTGACAGTACAGTGGTTGAAAATGAATATGTCTTAACTACAATATCAAAACGGGGTGTAGGCTGCCATTATGTTTTCTTGATTTAGCAGTACATCAAGCAGCTAAAAACCCATTGGTAGACGCAGTACTAATTACCTGAGGGAACGATCCATTCGGGTATCAGCGCCTGTCTGTCTCCAAATGAAAAGCAAGGGATGGCCTGTAGTTCTTTTATCAAGATGCTGCAGATGTTGCTAAGAGTGTTGGTCACTGGCCTTATGCCAGGTGAAACAGGGAGAGGGTGGCTAACGTGGGGACTGAGGGTGCACACAGGACAGAGAGACCCTGATAAGATGGGCGGGGTGGAATAGAGGTTCTCATGACCCTGATAAAACACTGGCATAGCACGTATAATAATCCAGCACACAGTGCTGAACTAATACAATAACACCATCACACTCTGCTAAACTAATACAGTAACACCAACACAAACCGCTAAACTCACACAGTAACACCAACACAAACTGCTGAACTCACACAGTAACACCAACACAAACTGCTGAACTCACACAGTAACACCAACACAAACTGCTAAACTAATACAGTAACACCAACACAAACCGCTAAACTCACACAGTAACACCAACACAAACTGCTAAACTCACACAGTAACACCAACACAAACTGCTGAACTCACACAGTAACACCAACACAAACTGCTAAACTCACACAGTAACACCAACACAAACCGCTAAACTCACACAGTAACACCAACACAAACTGCTGAACTCATACAGTAACACCAACACAAACTGCTGAACTCACACAGTAACACCAACACAAACTGCTGAACTCACACAGTAACACCAACACAAACTGCTAAACTCACACAGTAACACCAACACAAACTGCTAAACTCACACAGTAACACCAACACAAACTGCTAAACTCACACAGTAACACCAACACAAACCGCTAAACTCATACAGTAACACCAACACAAACTGCTGAACGCACACAGTAACACCAACACAAACTGCTGAACTCATACAGTAACACCATCACACTCTGCTAAACTAATACAGTAACACCAACACAAACCGCTAAACTCACACAGTAACACCAACACAAACTGCTGAACTCATACAGTAACACCAACACAAACTGCTGAACTCACACAGTAACACCAACACAAACTGCTAAACTCACACAGTAACACCAACACAAACTGCTAAACTCACACAGTAACACCAACACAAACTGCTAAACTCACACAGTAACACCAACACAAACTGCTGAACTCACACAGTAACACCAACACAAACTGCTAAACTCACACAGTAACACCAACACAAACCGCTAAACTCACACAGTAACACCAACACAAACTGCTGAACTCATACAGTAACACCAACACAAACTGCTGAACTCACACAGTAACACCAACACAAACTGCTGAACTCACACAGTAACACCAACACAAACTGCTGAACTCACACAGTAACACCAACACAAACTGCTGAACTCATACAGTAACACCAACACAAACTGCTGAACTCACACAGTAACACCAACACAAACCGCTGAACTCATACAGTAACACCAACACAAACCGCTGAACTAATACAGTAACAGAGAGTTTGAACTTTGCAGAGGGTCAAGATGTGGGCTATATATTGATGCTAGTAGTTGATACCCATGTGAAAAAATAGTATGCCAAAGTATATGATTTTATACTTAAGAATACTTGAAGTATAATTAAAGTTTATATTAAGTATGCTTAGCATACTATTTTTCACATGGGTATGTACTGTATTTGGGGTTTTGGCGCTGTTTCAGATAAGTGTGGCCTCCAGCATAGTTGTACACAGTGCACTGAGGCACACTGAAAAATGTGAGTGATTTGCTAATAGCATCACAATTAGCGAGGAAAGCAGCGATCATTAAGGTAGAAGCGCATGAGAATGACAAAAGTGAGGAGAGTCAAACAAACAACCCAACTGAATCTGCAGCTAACAGGCGGCTGCTATGCTAACACTCTGAGCAGCAGCGCTAGCATCATCGCTGCTATCAGACAGAGCAGGAAAACGCGCACGCAGCACCTCTAACACAAGTCTGAGAAACCAATCAGATTTTTCCCTCCAAAGCCGTCACACAAAAGAACTGTGGACAGTTTTTGAATACAGGGGGTTTCGTAGATAACAATGGCAGGTCAGTTTGCTAAGTTGGTGCAAGTATAGCCCCTCGTGTAAGAACTCCGCTCGTGCGGGGGTGCAAAAAATAGCCACTGAAATAACACCCCAGGAGGGATTTCCCTGTGTGAACGCAGGAGGACTCTCCATACGGACCGCTACACACGTGTAAAAACGGCAAACACAGACTGTGTTTCTGCTTTACGCAACTGTTCTGGAGCCCTGCATTGAGGAGCTGCCGATGGCCAGACAGAGCTTCCCCCTGCTGAACCATTATCCGATGGAAACCGAGGATCCCTGAGGACCTGGCGGCAGCTGAATGCACTGATATTTTTAAACGTAAGCTCAAAGCTTACTTTTTTAGCTTGACTTTTATCTGATTTTCTATTTTTTATCTGTGAAGTTTTGATTTATTTATATTTATTTTATTTTTTAATTTATTTTTGCATTTTTATCTTAAATTTTATCTTAAATTTTTATCTCAAATTTGATTTGATGTGCACGAGACCCCATTGTTTGATTGTTTTGCTTTTTTATTCTTGTTTTACATTGTTTCTTGTCAATTTCATTTGCATTTGTATAGAAAGCACGTTCAATTGCATTTGCTTGCATGAAAGGTGTTATATAAATAAAGTTTGATTGGTTGAATGATCCTAATGTGTAGGGCAGACATTTTCTTGCCTGGCTGGTGGTGTGATTTTGTGCTCCCAGCCTGGTGGTTTGGGCACATGCGTGTTATGTTCAAACAGTTGTTCGCCGGTTAATGTAAAGCTGATGGATTCTGGGGCGTAATAACAATATAATCATTTACTTATTTAGCATGCGTCTTTGACAAATAAGAGAGGCTAACAATTCATGATTGGTGCAATATAATTAGGTTAATGAGAAATTTTATGACTTTTCGCCCTATATGAAGAAAATGTTATTTTTTGTTGCGTATCTTTATCCCAGCAGTACTTGGTGACCGTGTAAACAAAACAGAAGTGTGTAGGTGTGTTTATAACACACCTCATAAAACAGGACACCCTATACAACTTCCTGTTTCTCTGACCAATACTTTGCCAAAAAGAGGATTGAAAGAATCATCTGAATCAGGGTATACAATTATTAAAATTCATCCATCACTCAAACATGTATTTCTCTCGTTTAAAACTCAGAATTTCTTGGAGGAGAATTAGTATTTATTTCAGAGGTGCGTCTGGAGGTTTTACTTGCTTTGTAACCACAAGAGACGTCCCAGGTACATAGCTGTGTTTGTGTTTGTTTGTGTTTGTCTCAGCTTCATAGCTGTGTCTGTGTTTGTTTGTGTTTGTCCCAGCTACATAGCTGTGTTTGCGTTTGTTTGTGTTTATCTCAGCTACATAGCTGTGTTTGTGTTTGTTTGTGTTTGTCTCAGCTACATAGCTGTGTTTGTGTTTGTTTGTGTTTGTGTTTGTCCCAGCTTCATAGCTGTGTTTGTGACCTTGTGTCAGATTGACACAGCAGGAGTCTCTCCCTGGGGGGACTCAGAGCTGATTGGCTGTTGGTAAGGAGGCTCCTTACTTGATGTCCTGGCTGATCTGCCTCTCCAGACGATGGCGGCGCTCCTCCAGCTGCTCGATGGGGCTGTCCTCCGGGAACTCATAGGGAGCGCTGCGCATCTCACTGTCCGCCAAGCTGCGCGTGAACAGCTCCTGCACAGAGTTACACACACACACAGTTACACACACACACAGACACAGAGTTACACATACACACACACACACACACACACACACAGTTACACATACACACACACACACTCACACACACACAGAGTTACACACACACTGTTACACACACACACACACACACACAGAGTTACACATACACACACACACACACACACACACACAGAGTTACACATACACACACATACACACACACACACAGAGTTACACACACACTGTTACACACACACACACACACACAGAGTTACACAAACACACACACACACACACACACACACACACACAGAGTTACACATACACACACACATACACAGTTACACACACTGTTACACACACACACAAACACACAGTTACACATACACACACACACACTCACACACAGATTTACACACTGTCTGCCAGGCTGCACGTGAACAGCTCCTGCACAGAGTTACACACACACTGTTACACACACACACAAAATTACACATACACACACACACACACATACACACAGTTACACACACACACACACACACACAGTTACACATACACACACACACACACACACAGTTACACACACACACACACACAGAGTTACACACACACGCACACACACAGAGTTACACATACACACACACACAAGTTACATACACACTCAATCACACCCAGGGTTACACACACACACACACAGTTACACACTGTCCGCCAGGCTGCGCATGAACAGCTCCTGTATAGAGTTACACACACACACACACAGTTACACACTGTCCGCCAGGCTGAATTACATTGAGTTACACACACACACACACACAGTTACACACTGTCTGCCAGGCTGCGCGTGAACAGCTCCTACACAGAGTTACACAAACACACAGTTACACACACACAGTTATGCACACTGAGTTACACACACACACAGAGTTACACACACACAGTTGCACACTGTCCGCCAGGCTGCACATGAACAGCTCCTGTGTACGCAAACGCACACACTGTTACACACACACACACACACACACACAGTTGCACACTGTCAGCCAGGCTGCACATGAACAGCTCCTGTGTACGCAAACGCACACACTGTTACACACACATATGCACACGCAGTTACACACACACACACACACACACACACACAGTTACACACATAGTTACACATAGAGTTACACACACACACACACACACACACACAGTTACACACTGTCCGCCAGGCTGCATGTGAACAGCTCCTGCATAGAGTTACACACGCACACACACACACACACAGAGTTACACATACACACACACAGTTACACACACATACTCACACACACACACACACTTACACACATAAAGTTACACACACACACACAGTTACACACTGTCCGCCAGGCTGCACATGAACAGCTCCTGTGTACGCAAACGCATACACTGTTACACACACAAAGTTACACACACATAAGCACACACAGTTAAACACACAGATTTACACATACACATGCACACACAGAGTTACATACATACATACACACAGACACACACACACTCACTCACTCAAGCATACCCAGGTCCTACGCACACACAGTTACACATACAGATTTACACATACACACACACACACACGCACACACTCAAGCACACCCAGGTCCTACGCACACACAGTTACACACACAGAGTTACACATACACTCACACATAGTTACACACAGCTCTTATACACACACACACACAAACTCAGGCACACCCAGGTCATACGCACACACAGTTACACATACAGATTTACACATACACACACACGCACACACTCAAGCACACCCAGGTCCTATACACACACAGTTACACATACAGATTTACACATGCACACACACACATATGCACACAGCTCTTATACACACACACACATAGTTACACACAGCTTCTATACACACACATAGTGACACACAGCTTCTACATACACACACATCGTTCCACACAGCTCCTATACGCATGCACACAGACAGACACACATACAATTCAGATAACCTTTTAGAAATGCAATTGCATGTAGCCTCCAGGGCACTCAAAGCTGAAGTGGTAGGGTGCATGTGGATTAGTCACAAACAGGTTCATAACACACCCTTCCCTTTGGTCTGGGGAGGTATTGTAATACTTCAAACACACTGTGTATTGTATTAGAGATCAATGGAACTGGGACACACCAGGTCCTCTGATTACATACACTACAAGAACACACACTCACACACACACACCAGGTCCTCTGATTACATACAGTACAAGAACACACACACACACACACACACACCAGGTCCTCTAATTGCACACAGTACAAGAACACACACTCACACACACACACCAGGTCCTCTGATTACATACAGTACAAGAACACACACTCACACACACACACCAGGTCCTCTAATTGCACACAGTACAAGAACGAACAAACACACACACACACACACACACACACGGACACATCAACACATCAGGTCCTGTAATTAGACCCAGCACAAGCACACTGGGGAACACCTGGTCCTCTAATTACATAAAGCACACACACACACACACACACACCAGGTCCTCTAATTACATGCAGCACAAGCACATACACAAACACACACACACACACACACACACACACACACACACACACATCAGATCCTCTAATTACACACAGCACAAGAAAGAACACACATACACACACACACTGTCATCTATTTACACACGGTACAAGCACATTGAGACAACGGGCAGAAAAAGAGATTTCCAAAGTGACATCAGAAATAATTGTAAAATGGTAGAACGAAAATGTAAAGAAACCAAAATATTTCATAAACATTTCGCAGGGATCTTCGAAAGGATCGAAATGCCCTTGACTGAAATGTCATTTTTAGAGGCTCCTGCTCATTTCATCTGTGGAGTTGAAACATTGGGCCGGACGTGCTGAAGTGATGACTGGGGCTCCTGGTAGGGACCCCTACAGTACCACACAGTACATAACATTACAGCCGTTTAGCAGACGCTCTTACCCAGAGCGACTTATACAGCATTTTACACAGCATATATATATATATATAAATGCAGTCCATTTACAGCACATTGCATTACAGCCATTCAGCAGACGCTCTTACCCAGAGCGACTCACACATTCTCCAGGCCCCGAGTTACACACACACACACACACACACACACACACACACACACACACACACACACACACACACACACACACACACACACACACACTCTCCAGGCCTCACCTCGGCGATCTCCTTGTACATGCCGTCCATGGAGGTGCGCAGGTCGATGGGGAGGGGCTTGTACGAAACGGGCGTCCCGGGAAGAGAACGCTGGGAGGTGAGGAGGTGTCGGGCCCCGTGGATATCTGAAACAAAATGGGGCGGGGGGCGGTTATTTATGGTAATGAATAAACAAAAGAGGAGGTTCAGGACATTTCAGTCTTAATGCTATTGTCTGCTATATGTTAGCAAAGGGGAGGGGGGGGGGGTATTTTAGAATTTGATTAGGCTATTTCACTCATGAATTGCATTTGCAGGGGACAGTAACCATACTGTATATCTACCTGAATTCTGAACCAGGTCAGACACAAAAGCAGAGTACACTTGAAGAAGGGTCAGATGTTATGCATGTAGGGAAAATGGCCCGAACCTGTTTGCCCTTTGACCCTTTGAAATGAACTAACCTCGGGGAGACTGGAGATGGGATAGGCAGTGTGAACCCCCAAAAAATGCAAAATGTTTTGAGAACATCGAGGAAACATTCCAGTTGGATCTCCACTAAGTGAGGTAATGGGCTATGATGAGCACATTGCCCAAACAATCCAAGAGCATATTTAGTGATCCAAACAAGTTAATGTAAATCATCTAAAAAAAACCATTCGGGGAGGTTACAATTGAGTTTACTGGCATCATTATTGTTATCAATCATGAACAATTCAAATTCACTTCCAAAACAACTTCCCAAACGAAACTGAATAACACGTTAAGGCTGCTTCTGGAATGTTCCTTGCGATCCAAAGGTAATATTAGATGGACGTCCAGGAGGCAGGGAAACATCTAACACACACTGAACACAGTCCCAAGCGAGTCTGAAAAATGGTCACATGACACACTCTCCTCTGTTCAGGCCAGGACACTTTAACTTTATAGGTTTTATAAATGCATTATTTAAATATGCCCAGTTCCATATTCACAAACAGAAAGTTGTGCATGCAGTTTAATGCTCCCAATTTATCACCAGAAAAAAAATTATGTGAATAATGCGTTGTAGCAAAGGAGTGGATACTATTATCCACAATTTACAACCTTCCAAATGTGTGATCTGGCTGCATAATCCTGGATATTACAGTTATCAGCTGTTAGCCTCTGTAGAGCATGCATGCACCTGTGTTCTGTAATCCCTAACAGGATTACTTCTGATCTCAGCTGTTCCATCCCACTGCAACAGAGACTGCTTCACATGAGAACCCTCTCCATAAAACTCCACACACGTCTAACCGTGAACACGCTACACAAACGGCCACACACACACTGCACCCCACATCATCACTGATATCCATCACCTCATATTCATCACTCCATCACCTCATATGCAGAGAAAGGAGAGAAAGGTAGAGAGAACAGAGAGGAGTCACGGCAGACAAGGTGGAAAGCGTAATGAAAACTCTAGATTGAGCTGAAACCCTGATCACTCACTCACTCACTCACTCATTCTCTCTCTCTCTCTCTCTCTGTCTCAGATGAGCCAGAGTCTTAGGACTTAGGTCACTGTGCACACCCACACACAAACACACACACACTCAAGCAGGCGCACACACACACACACACACACACACTCACGCAGGCGCACACACACACACACACATTAGCACGCGTAAGCGTTCCCTGTAGTCTCCTCCCTCTGGCCCGGCCTACCCTTCCCCCGACCCCTCGCTCCAGCCCAGACGCTGTCAGCCCGTCTCCGTGGAAACGGCCGCGGCGGCGGAACATGGAAATGACCCGTCTGAACTGCGCGGTGATGCCCTCTGGGGACGGGCGGGTAACACAACCCTCTCTGCAAATCGCCATGGGAACGGGGGATGTTTACTCCCCGCATTTGCTAACCAAATAAGAGGGGTGTGCACAGCACCACTGAAATTCCACTTACAGGTGCTTTATTGCCACGAAAAGGGCAGGTGCCTTCATAGACATTATGCAAATTCATAACAAGAGAATAGAGAACAACAGCAATTATGTAATGATTCAGTACAATAACAGTGACTAATGACACTATGGGAAAAAGCAGTGAAGAATAAATGACTCATGCAGATGCAGTGCCAGTTTGTGGCGGTAAGTTGCATATTGTCTCCCACACTGCTCTCATCTGTTGTGTATTCGCTGGAGCAACACCCTCCTGTTCTACTGCGCAGCCCATCTGCTCAGCCGCACCTGGGCTGTGTCAGAAACAAGCTCTGTATGAGTAATAAGATACACAGCCACAGCAAGGTTTATTGTTATGAATCCAGGGCTGGTATTCATAAAGCATCTCAAATTAGGAGTGCAGATCTAGGATCAGTTTGGGCTATTATCTGATACTGGAAAAGGTTAGGATATGTACAGGGGTCCTAGGTCAGCACTCTGAGATGGAGATGCTTTATGAATATCACGAGAGGAACACAGGCCCTGGTCCCAGATGTCTTCAGGGTATTTGTGATCTTTGAATTAACTCTGGACCAATAAGATGAACTGCATAACTTAGCCGACGTTAAAGCATTAACTGTAAACTGTGGAAGAATTTCACTTGATATGGCACCCTACATCTCCCAGGTCTCTAGCAAAGTTGTGCTGCTGTTGTGCCTCGTTCTTCTCCAGGATACATTAGGCTGGGAGGCATTGTGTTTTGCCTGTCATTTGCAAACATGCATATCACATCTAGGCATTTTCTTCAGATGCATTTGAGCTGCCAAAATTTCTCTCTTGAAGAGCGATGGAAGATAAACATGTATTTATAATAAAACATTTAAAGTGTTTAATAATGAACTTTTATAATAAATACATTTTCTTTACCTTGCATCGCTCTCCAAGAGTGGCTGAAGTTCTAGCATTCAGTTTTTGCCTTTTTTCATGCACCTTGGCTACGCCAGAACATCATTTAACTGTATGAGGAAGAGAGAGAACACGCAGCTGAAAGCAGGGCATGGTGACCCCCCCCCCCCCATGCTTGGGGGTGTGCTCTGTCCTGCATGGCTGTGTGAGGGGACGTTAATGCTCCCCTCCTGTCCGCTCTCTCCTCTGAAATATTCATCACCCCCCCCTCAATGTTTAATGACCTGCTGGAGGCTGACTGGCATACAGTCTTACACTGCTGTGCTCACTTTAGATACACGTGTGCTCACTCTTAAACTCACATGTATGAGCGCGCACAGGCATAAGACCCTTTTCCACTGCAGGGCCGAACGGTTCTGAGCACGGAGAGGAACGGTTCCAATGGTGTTTCCACCTGGAAACGATTTGGCGCGGAACGATTACAAACTGTTCCCAGCACGATATTTTCAGCATGGTTAGACAACCGTGCTCAGTGCAGGAGAACCGTTCGAGTGGGCAGGCTTAATGACGTATTCACTGATTGGTTTCACGTTACGTCAGTTTTATGACTCCGCATACAGTCTCTTCACGTCCTCTTCTGTAAGCTAGGTCAGTGGAGAAGCTAATATAAATAAAAATGCCAATCAAAAATCGTATTCAGTCATAGCAACAAGATAAACCCGACAATAGCCATAAGATATACAGCAGTGAAAACGCTGCTCACTGAATAACATAATAAACGGGGCAAAGTTTTTTAAAATGATGGGCTACCATGTCATTCTACAGTCAATATCTGGGACTAAATATTGAATAAATAGGCTACATAACCTTACCATTGGTTTTACGCGTAGAGATGTCCCTTTTGAGACCGAGTGGTCATATATTGTCTTGGACAATCCGTTTATTAAATATATTTCGCGCATTTTTGATGCCTGGGTACATTCAAAATAGCTGTGCATAATACCACACGTATCGTTCATGGCGTTGTTGCCGTTTTTAGTACAGTCTGGCTTGATTGACAATTCATTTATTCAGTAGGTGAGAGTAGGCTATAAGCTTTCTAACGATGTATAACATGTCTAGTTTTGCTTTTGGAATAGCGTTTCATAGGTCAGCGTAACCGAAAATTTTCTTATCATCGCATTCACTTACGCATTAAGACGCTGCACCTAACGAAACGTTGCCAACGATTTTTCGTAATTTCTTGATAAATACTATTACTATTGAGGACTTCTGGGCATAGCTAAGCCATATATTTGCTGATAGACCTATATATGACATCGTTTTCTGGAGCAAAACAGAAGCGGATTGAACTCGTTGATTTACTGTCTCTGTCTAAACACAGATGAAATGTCATCATTGCTATGTAAGTATTACTGTTCAAAATATTTTGGTTATACACGTTATTTTTGGATTGAGAGTCTTTAAATAGGTTAGTGGTATTTTATAATGTGGATATTTCACACTGTAATGTAAGCGTTAGTTAGTAGTTTTTTGAATGCATGCAACAGCGATGGTCAGTGGAGGATACGCTAAAAAGAAAAACCAAAAACAGACCAAAATACACAGAATCCTCGTCCGTTTCGTCAGCCGACGAAACATAGCATAACAAAAACAAAACAGTATGGGGAGCCACGACAACAACTGGCGCATATTACATTCACAACGGGACGCCGTCGCTGATCCACCGCGTCACTTGCTGTCCTCACTAGATACTTCCTAGTCCTGGTTTTAGCAGCCCGATGGTGGAAACAGAAACCGTAACCGTTCCCACGAGTACTGAGCAGCGCGGAAGGGCACGGAGTGGCCCTGGTAACGGTTCGGCCCTACAGTGGAAAAGCGACTTTACACTCACACACGCACACACACGCACACACCTACACATGAAAATACACTCACATGCACTCACACGCGCACACACACACACACACATGCACACACCTACACATAAACATACACTCACATGCACACACATGCGTGCGCACACACACAAACATACACTCACATGCACACACATGAACAAAACAAGCATACGTTCACACAAGCACAGACACACACACACAGACACACACACTTAAACAAACATATGGAACTATGATAAATATGATTCTGCCCATGAAAAGACTACTGGTACTCAGTAAAACCCCATCATCCCATATTGTACAAATATAAATACGTGGTAACACTATGAATATTTCTTTACCCCAAACCCCAGTGAGGAAGATCATTTATGCAACAATTTTGTAAAATGATGTGACAAAATAATCATAGACGAGACACATCCGTTACACTCAGCAGTGGTTCTTAGTAAATCAGGACGGATTATCCCACCCAAGACACGCACAATCCACTCCAGATTTTCTTTTCTCCCCAGTGCAGCACCACACCTTTTTAATCAAAAACTTAAAGATGAGATCCCAGTGTTTTGGGCAGCAGTAGTATTTTTATTTTTATGTTCTACATGTCAGTGATATGACTATGTTTCAATGTTATATATGACGCTGTTGCTGATGTATGATGTTGTATGATGTTGTTTCTGTCTTTTTCCCTGTCTGCGCACCAAAAAGACAAATTTCATGTTTTTAAACATGACTAATAAAGTTAACTCTAACTCTAAAATAACCATACTCATTTCAATATCGAGGGAGAGATAATAACTTCAACGTGCGAGGAAAGACTGGCAGACGGACCGAGCGTTTGCCTCAGCTTTCAGACAGGTCAGAACCCCCGCTGGGGATCTCTTCAGCAGGGAACAGCCTGTGTGTGATGCAGGTCAAAGCACAATGAGCACAGGTATCAGCGTTCTATTACTTTACAGAACAGCCTCATCACTCCAGCTCCTGAGACACTGCCATGGCGATAGCACAGGAGCAGTACCGCACACAAGAGGTTGACCTGGTGATAGCACAGGAGCAGTACCGCACACAAGAGGTTGACCTGGTGATACGCACAGGAGCAGTACCGCACACAAGAGGTTGACCTGGTGATACGCACAGGAGCAGTACCGCACACAAGAGCTTGACCTGGCAACAGCACAGGAGCAGTACCACACACAAGAGGTTGACCTGGCAACAGCACAGGAGCAGTACTGCACACAAGGGGTTGACCTGTCGATACACACAGGAGCAGTACTGCACACAAGGGGTTGACCTGTCGATACGCACAGTAGCAGTACCACACACGAGAGGTTGACCTGGTGATATACGCACAGGAGCAGTACCGCACACAAGAGGTTGACCTGCCGATAGCACAGGAGCAGTACCGCACACAAGAGGTTGACCTGGTGATAGCACAGGAGCAGTACCGCACATAAGAGCATGACCTGGCAACAGCACAGGAGCAGTACCACACACAAGAGGTTGACCTGGCAACAGCACAGGAGCAGTACTGCACACAAGGGGTTTACCTGTCGATACGCACAGTAGCAGTACCGCACACGAGAGGTTGACCTGGCGATAGCACAGGAGCAGTACCACACACGAGAGGTTGACCTGGCAACAGCACGCTGGCTGAGGGGGGTCAAGCACCACTTCTGATCGCACTGCAGTTTGCTAATCAGGCTCCCGCACAGATGAGACTGAGGAAGACTCTTCACGCATGACTTTATGAGTGAACTTACAGGCACCGGGGTCACCGGAGAGCGACGAGACAGGGATACTTGCAGACGGAACCCTCCCCATCCCTCGGCAACGCTACGCCAATTTATACCTGACCCTCCGGGCCGACCGGCCACAGGCGGCACTGACCCGGCTGAGAGTCCATCTCACACTGCGGGGCCCATCCACGCGCTCGACCAGGGCTGTCAAACTAAACTCTCAGGGGGCCGCAGCGTCCGCGGGGCTTCCTTTTAATCAGCTGACAGAAAGGTGGGTGGATTGTTTAGCCAATAAATGACTTGCCGAGCCCCGTGGAAATCTTTTATCATCCATTAGCACTGGCACATTTTCAGCATTGCTCCACCAGCAGAGCAGACAGGTGTGGCCTGATGTGTCACAGTTTGTGATCGCATTGGACAACGTGACATTCCATCACTCCCATCAGGTCGCTAATACCTACACACTAATATCTACATGTTAATATCTACACACTTATACCTACACACTAATATCTACACACTAATATCTACATGTTAATATCTACACGCTAATACCAACACGCTAATATCTACACACTAATGTCTACATGATAATACCTACACACTTATACCTACACACTAATATCTGCATACTAATACCTACACGTTAATATCTACATGATAATATCTACACACTAATACCTGCACGTTAATATCTACATGATAATATCTACACACTAATACCTGCACGTTAATATCTACATGATAATATCTACACACTAATACCTGCACGTTAATATCTACATGATAATATCTACACACTAATACCTGCACGTTAATATCTACATGATAATATGTGTGTGCGAGTGTGATTGAGAGGCTTTGTGTAGATGTAGTTGCTGGAAAAAGCAATATGTAAATGCAGTCCATTAAAAAACTGCCTGCTTAATAAAGAGTCAGCCACCCATATAACACTGTTCATATTTGAAGCACACAGTGAAATATGAAGGGAGCACACACAGTGAGCGTGATCGTTTCACACGTTGGAATGACTGTTTCACACTCCTGTCGCATTCCTGGGGTAAAATGCTGACAAGACGGTGTTCCAATTAGCACCAGGAAATACACTGGAACAGCTGGACGCTTAAATATAGCCGATTCCACGCAGAAGGCTTCACACCAAACAATGCTCAGGGCAATTCAGAGGAAAATAAATCCCTTTAAAAAACGTCAAGTTCAATGCTGATATTGGGCCCCCCAGCACCCTGATTTTGGATGGATCTTTACCATAACCAGGAGAGGAGTCATCAAATGCCTAGATATAAATGCCGAGATATACATCTCCATGACACAATCTTACATGTGACTCCTGTGCTGAACTACCGTGGATGGCTGGCAGAGGTCAAGGGTCAGCGTTTCCTGTGGGCGAGACTTCCTCCCCAGAGCAGGGTAACAATGACACTGTTTCAGGGCCCCAGGGTGGAGCTGGGGTGCCCCCTCTGCACTTCACAGGGGGTCAGGGGGGTTTCATTCCGATCGCTTACTCTCACTCCTTACATCACTTCCTCACTCCATAGCTCCACCCAACAGAGGACACAGCAACGAGATATGAGGATGCATTAGGCCAATGGAACATCCTTGCTCTTTCAAGCGTCAGTTTGAAGCCACGTGAATCACAGACGTGGCAGATGTGGAGAGGTGGAACCTCAGGTGGATCGTTTGTACGTCACGTGTTTCCGAAAAATAGACTTCCGCTAAGGATGCACTCGTGTATCCTCACTGAAGCATCCTCCGGGAGCCTCCTCACTCCTCGCTCTACCGAGGAGCCTTTAACGGGTTAGATTGTCCTTCAAGATGGCGGACATCAATCGATTTCCGAGTCCCATGAGGACCGAAGAGATGAGGACGGATAGAACAAGCGACGGGAACAAACCCAGGGACAGACTGGCTCCCATGACCCCCCTCCACCCACAAGCCCATCCCCCCATGTGCCCTTCCTTTCCAAGGCAGTGGGAAGCAGACACTGTCCCTTCTTCATTGGTTTAATGGACAATGCATCCATTGATAATCACATTTAATTAACATTTATCGACAGTGTCTCATGTGATTCATTTTTGTTTATAGTACCCCTCTGTCTTTTCAATTCCAATTTGCTTGACATAATTTAAATAAATAATACTGTTAATAACAGTTAACAGAAAACAATGACAATACTGATCATAAATGACAGCAATAATCAAACAAATAAAATTAGTAATAGTTACTAAAACAAAGAATGTACGAAATGACATTCACAACCCTTTCTCTTCTCCCTCTCCCTCTCCCCCTCTCTCCCTCTTAGATAGGCAAGCAGTCTTCCTTCCATGATAGATTGGCAGAAGGGGAAAACACCGGCCCATCTGTCCCATCAGCAAACTCAGCCACACAAAAAAATCAATTCTTCATATTGCCACAATATTACAACAAATCTCACTGAACGTTCTCCTAATAAACACAAAATACACATAACGCACGTTTCGAGACCAATTTGTGTTAATAATAGAGGCAGACCACATCTTCCAGCTGAACCTTTTATCACCCTCTCTATTTCAGGACCTGCTGATGCCTCTAGTCACCGATGAAGGACACCAAATGTCACTATTGTCTTACACCAGCCTTTCGGTGACCTTCTACAGAACATACCACATGCATCCCAAATGTCGTTGCACACAAAGCGATAATCAATTCAAACTAAAAAAAAAAAGGGCTCTGAAGGACAACCTTTACTTAGCTTGCCTCAGTCTATTCATGAAAGCTTAAAATTGTAAGGAGGGACTGCTGGGTGGCTCAATCGGTTAAAGCCCCATGCTGGTGCACGCTTCCCCAGATTGAATCAGGAACATGCCAGAGCCGACTGTGGGCGGTACCACCATAGGGTGATGTGCAATTGGCCCCTGTGTCGCCCAGGAAACGGGAGGGTTCAGTCGGATAGGGTTTTGTGTGCCTCGCTATTTAGCGCTGGTCGATCGTGCGCTCCTAGGTCGCAGTCAAAGCCGCATATAAAAGGTCTTCCTTTGACTCTACTCTGCGTGAGCTTAGCTGTTGTCTGTGAAAGATGCAGCTGTGGACACCACATATTTTGGAGGAGAACCGTGGGTGTCTACACTCTCCCCAATCAGCAGTGGGGTTTGCAGCATGAATGTGGCTGCGGTTGCAGATGATTAGCCAGTCCAAATTGGGGTGGGAATTGGATTTGCTGAGTCCCAAGTTGGGCACCAAATTTAATATATATTTTCTTTACTTGTAGGGAGAAAGTAGGAACAGTAAAATTCCTGCAAGTAAAAATTCCTTTCAAGTTTATGTAGAATTCTAGGCGGCAAGCTTGTGAACATATTTGGCCTAGCTAGGCACAATAAGCCAGTTATAAATGAAGATTGTATACTGTACCCCAATTGTTTCTAGGCCATTTTTTAACATATAAATGATACAACAAACTCGACAAGCATCCCATGGTTCTGTACAAGGCAAAGATATTATACCTGCACTACACTACAGTATACTTGTACTATACAACACTGCTAATACAGTATTGAATAGAATAATAAAGATCAAAGAGCACAGCAGTTGGCTCCTCATGAAGCCAAATAACGATTGAGAACCACAAGTAAATGAGAGGCCCCTGTCATGGAAATACTTATCACAAGGAAAAACGAGCAGGCTCCAAAGAGAAGAACACTAAAACCAAAAAACAGACGTCTGCCATAACTGATATGGAAATTTCACATCATAGTTTGGACAGGCTTTCTTCAATCAAGTTGCATCACTGTAATAATGATACAGGATAAAAAAATGGCCACTGTTAACAAATGGCAACTTTGATGTTTTGTACAGATTTGCATACTAGGAACAGCATGTGGAGCTGTTTACACAGGATCAGGACAGCATCCAAACTACAGCCTACAGTCAGTCAGTCTTACACACACATACACACACACACTCGATTCCACAAGCTTGTCCTTTGTGATGTCCCTACATGGCGTGTGATCTCCAAACCACACCTGTACACCTCAACACCCATAACACATTCCGTAGACCAACACAAACCTGAACACCTACAATACTCTTCGTCCTCCCAGAGAACGCTGCTCGAAACTGACCTTCCAGAAAGGAAAGAGCTTTTTTTTTTACAACCGACTCAAAAAGTAAACCTTTCCCTGGAATGCACAGTAAGGAAGCGCAGAAGGGCACAGAGATAGTCTAAAAGACCGAGATGGCTCGCCTTTGCACTGTGATCTACGGGTACCTCTCTCTCAGGACCGGGTCAGATGAGGAACTCTGCCGAAGCTCCGGAACGTTCCCGATGCCCGGCGGCTCGGGACGGCTGCAGCTCGCGCTCCTCTCAGCCTGTTCCCCCAGGAACACAGACACACACGGGGGCGACCGCGTGTGACGCGCCGGCCCTCTGAGTCTCACCTCTACACTCGACTCTGCCTGAGTTGATCCATCTCTCCCCTCCGCTTCTCCTTCTGGCCCGGCTGCCTGTGCGATAGCAGGGAGTCACAGCTCCCAGATTTAAATGTCGCTGACGCTGGTTCAGACCGTACCACTTCATTCAGAGGCCCGGGGGTGGGATGGACCGCATCACTTTCTGTTTTCTTATTCCCCTTTGAGTTCAGAGTGGGATCAAACTCGCTTTCACTGTGAACGCGTGTATGTGTGCGTCTGTGTGAATGTGTTAGTATATATGTGTGCGTCTGTCTCTGCGTGTGTGTCAGTATACGTGAGTATATGTGTCTGACTGTATGCGTGTGTGTTCAGGGGGATGAGTCCTCATTATGAACAGGTTTAATGGTGCGTGTTCACTCCAACTGCTGCCTCGGCCCACAGAACTCCAGAAACGGACACGTCCTGGCAGCTCACTGACTATCAGAAATGGAAGGGGCTAACGACAACAGTTTCATCACTTTCATCAAGCAGGGTACTGTCTTTGGACCCCTGACCAAGTTACTTACTGTAAACAAGTTAATATAAATACGCAGATTAAACTGACGTAAATAATATAAGCTAATGTAATTCCCTCAGGAGAAAATTGCACACATGTGCCACATTAAATAATGATGGAGCATTCTGTATGGTTTTCACTGAGAAAACAATTACATAAAGACTACCACCAAGACTTAACCTTCACAAAAAAAAACCCACACTGGGAATTTCCTTAAGGGCATACGCACAGATCGCTCACCTTGGCTTGAGAATAAAGTAGACCTCTGCATCTGAGGTTTTAAAACAGGCCGAAAACTATCTACTTCTACAGAAGAGAGATTGGCGTTGACTCCGTACATTAGCACGTGAATTCAGCCCTCTGAACTCTCAACCGTGACGTAACCAACCATGTGATATTTGGACCAATAGCTGAGAGGGGGAGGTCGGAGAACAAGAAAGAACTTTTCGAAAAGTTCTCCCTGGAGGCCGTCTTTTTGTTCTTCAGTTGTTCTGATTGCTTCGTTTTGCTCAAAAAGTTCTACTTCGTACAAAGTATACTGCCTACTTTACCCGGTGCTACTGGAACGGTATTTATTTAATGTTACCTTGATTATCTGACTCAAAATTGTGTTTTACCCTTTCCTCTGTGCTAAGTTATACATAGATGGAGGAGACTGCTGTCCGCCAGTAGTGTTTCTCTAAACAGGTCGCTATCGAACTTGAAGGGAACTGACATGTTTTTGGCTGGTGTAGCCAATTGCATAAATACAATTGTGTATCTTGCTCGCTTGCCTATACACTAGTGAAAAGTCATCAAATAAAGACACAATAATGACAAAACAGTACAACAATGAGTCCTGCTTGTGCTATCTCAGTAAGCATATCACACTGGGTTAGCCTTCGTAGCTGAGAGACCAACTTGTTCCCCATGACATCGGCTTTCCATTACATTACATTACATTACAGGCATTTAGCAGACGCTCTTATCCAGAGCGACTTACACAACTTACTTTCCAACAATACAAAACATGATTACACCGTATTATGGAGTTTTACATTATACTGACCCAATTGGATGTTTTGCAACCACTGTCTCTTTATCACACTTGCTGACTCCCTGTCAGCACAGTAAACAGACTGTTTTCTTTTGGAAGTCTGATAAGGGGCAGACTTCTGTAAACCACCTTACACTTTCAACGTGGCTGGTTGCATTTGTGCCACTTTTGGCCCACAATACACTTGCCATTGCCATAACCGACATGAGTGTCTAGACATAGCCATAATTGGACCTGAGTTGTCTGCTACATGTGGGTTTGTACTGCCTTCGACCTGTTACTCAACCCCCCATCCAGTGTGGAGGAAAACCATGGTAAAGTTTGTGCCAGAATACGATACCAGTCCAACCTGACATCTCACTTTAACAGAATGAGAAATATCAGGAAATGGAAGGCTATTTTGCAAAGGCAGACTTGGCTTGCAAGCCTGGTAAACTGGTTAGTACAGAGTCAAAGGAAAACAGAAAATGCCATGTGACGAGTAGGTGTGTAAAGATTCACTGGCTAGAACCAATGCACCGACCCAAGTGTCTAAGACAGGGCTGCAATGATTCCAAAATTACAAACCGGTCCAAATTAAAAGGGAAACCAGTCAAAAACCTATACTCTAAAATACTCTAAAACTCTGCATACTCTCAAACTCCACATACTCTCAAACTCCACAATCCACATACTCTCAAAATTCACATCCACATACTCTCAAACACCACAATCCACATACTCTTAAACTCCACATACTCTCAAACTCTACAATCCACATACTCTCAAACTCCACATACGTTCGAACTCCACAATCCACATACTCTCAAACTCCACATCCACATACTTTCAAACTCCACATCCACATACTCTCAAACTCCACAATCCACATACTCTCAAACTCCACATACCCTCAAACTCCATATCCACATACTCTCAAATCCACATACCCTCAAACTCCATATACTCTAAAACTCCACAATCCATATACTCTCAAACTTCACAAGCCACATACTCTCAAACTTCACAAGCCACATACTCTCAAACATAACGATCCACATACTCTCAAACTTCACAATCAACATACTCTCAAACTTCACAAACCAAACCACATACTCTCAAACTCCACGAGCCACATATTCTCAAACCTCACAAGCCACATACTCTAAAACTTCACAGTCTACATACTCTAAAACTCCACAAGCCACAGACTCTAAAACTTCACAAACAACCACTACGTTACCTATACCAGAAAGGTGCTGAACAAACAATCAGGTAGCTCAGTCTGGGCACATCAGGGTAACCACCTGGTCCTGCAGCTTCTCCCTTCCCAACATCAGGAGCGTCTACCCCTTCCTCACCCACGAGGGAACACAGTTACTCACCCAGGCCTTCATAATCTGCCGTCTGGACTACGGCAACACCGCGCTGGCCGGCCTACCAGCCCTCTGCCACCGCAGCCGGCCTAGAAAGCCTCTGTCCACCTGATGTGCATCCAGGCCACGTTTCAACACCCTTCACTGAGTCCAGCTGCTGACCTAGTTCCACTCCAGTCACTCACTCACATGCCGAGCTGTGATTGGCTCTGCCCCTCCCAGCCTACAGACAGTGATCACTCTGCACACTCCAACCAGACCTCTCCCCGCTCAGCCTCCTCTCTCCAGCCTGCTGACCCGGCTCTTCCAGCGCCTGTGCAACCCGCTCCTCACACGCCCCTCCTGGGCTGTTTTCTGCCCTGGTCCCCTGATTGGTGGAATGACCTCCCCAATCATTCAGGATGACAGATTCATTTCCTGCTTTCTGCAAATACCTAAAAGACTACACCTCCGTGTTTCTATCAAAAATCAAAAATCCAACCCGCCTTTCCCTTATCTCGCACACAGACCTTGGTGCATGTACCATGATGGTGCTTGATTGATTGTAGACTTACCATATATATACAGAGTGTATACATGCACACACACACACACGCACACGCGCACACGCACACACACACACACACACACACAGAGCCCTCCTAGCTGTGCTGTGGTACAGTCCCATACCAGATTTTACCCAGATAATGTTGCTTTCATTATCTGTTTTGCACAGTCCATTGGGAGGCAGTCATCTATGACACACCAGCCTGGTCCTGGGCTGGGAGGCAGTCATCTATGACACACGAGGCCTGGTCCTGGGCATACAGTGGCCGCCTGCAGCTCTAACCCTAACCATCCTCTTAGGACAGAGCATTCAATATTCCTGGGAAGAGGCCTTATTCTACTGAACACCCTGTACATTCAGTGATCCTGGGAACACACCCAGGTCTTCACAGCTGGTGACGGTGCTGTCATATCAGTGTTAACTGCTCTCCACTGGAGCCGTGGCTGACCTGGGCATTCCTGGGGACTGGGGTATTACAGTGTGTAAGGGGCATTCCTGGGGACTGGGGTATTTACAGTGTGTAAGGGGTATTCCTGGGGACTGGGGTATTTACCGTGTGTAAGGGGTATTCCTGGGGACTGGGGTATTTACAGTGTGTAAGGGGCATCCCTGGGGACTGGGGTATTTACCGTGTGTAAGGGGCATTCCTGGGGAGGGTGCTCCTGTGCACTGGGGTATTACAGTGTGTGAGGGGCATTCCTGGGGAGGGTGCTCCTGTGCACTGGGGTATTACAGTGTGTGAGGGGCATTCCTGGGGAGGGTGCTCCTGTGCACTGGGGTATTACAGTGTGTGAGGGGCATTCCTGGGGAGGGTGCTCCTGTGCACTGGGGTATTACAGTGTGTAAGGGGCATTTCTGGGGAGGGTGCTCCTGTGCACTGGGGTATTACAGTGTGTGAGGGGCATTCCTGGGGAGGGTGCTCCTGTGCACTGGGGTATTACAGTGTGTGAGGTGGGGGGGGGGGGGGGCTAACGGGCTGTTTCTGAGTGTTTTACTGCTCACTCACACACGCAGTATCAATGCAGCCTCTCTCATGTGATGTGTGTGCATTTGAGTGCGTGTCTAAGTGTACATTCATGTGTGCGTGTGTGTTATTAATATTAAACCAGTAATATTTCTGTTTTATCATTTTTTGCTATTTTCTTTTTAACTGGCATTGCAGTATAATATGAGCTATACGTATGGCTCAAAACGCAGCTAATGCTGACATACAAATGGCTATACAGTACTATACGAGCTCTTAAAAAATGCAAGGGAAGATAAGGCAATGTCATGCCAAAGTACAATGTACGAGAGAGTATTTCTGCACTTAAACTGAATTTATTGTGCATCTGTTGTTCCATTAAGAGAACACAAAAATATCTAATTATTTATCTAAATTCACAGCATCTCAGATGGGTATACAGTCAAATCTATAATGGCATCTTCCTCTTAAGAAGTGAAAAACAGATTTGACACTATTCTGGCCACAGAAATGAATGAATGATCACCAGCTCAAGGTGGCACTCAACACTGCCAAAGAGGAGGAAGAACACATGGAAATGACTGCTTTGCAAGCAGGCACGGGACGGTCCGATCGTACCCTCCAGCCTCGCCCCACACACAGAGTGATGGCGGGCGCTCTCGCTCCTGGTGAAATGCAATGAAAAGCAAAGAGCCGCAAATACACGCTGTCAATCTGAGGTGGGGAGACTGACATGTAAGGCAGCCAATCAGCTGCCCTGACGAGAGAGCAGGCGTCTGGGGCCACATGTGCCTGAGCGTGAGGCCCAGCTGAAGCTCCCAGCACCTGATGAGCTGATTGATGAGCTGTTTATTATTCTGCATACCAGAGGCCTCTCTGGAGCACTTATTACATTAAACACTCATTCTAATGAGCACTGCACACTCAGTGCTGCTGTCAAGGGCCCTTATTCCAGTAAACATCCTTAGAAGGGCCCTTATTCCAGTAAACATCCTTAGAAGGGCCCTTATTACATTAAACACTCTGGGTAGGGCCCTTATTCTACTGAACACCATGTACATTCAGTGTTCCTGGGAAGAGGCCTTATTCTACTGAACACCCTGTACATTCAATATTCCTGGGAAAAGGTCTTATTCTACTGAACACTCAGTACATTCAATATTCCTGGGAAGAGGCCTTATTCTACTGAACACCCTGTACATTCAGTGTTCCTGGGAAGAGCTCTTATTCTACTGAACACCCTGTACATTCAGTGATCCTGGGAACACACCCAGGTCTTCACAGCTGGTGACGGTGCTGTCATATCAGTGTTAACTGCTCTCCACTGGAGCCGTGGCTGACCTGGGCATTCCTGGGGACTGGGGTATTTACCATGTGTAAGGGGTATTCCTGGGGACTGGGGTATTTACAGTGTGTAAGGGGTATTCCTGGGGACTGGGGTATTTACAGTGTGTAAGGGGCATCCCTGGGGACTGGGGTATTTACAGTGTGTAAGGGGCATTTCTGGGGAGGGTGCTCTTGTGCACTGGGGTATTACAGTGTGTAAGGGGCATTCCTGGGGAGGGTGCTCCTGTGCACTGGGGTATTACAGTGTGTAAGGGGCATTCCTGGGGAGGGTGCTCCTGTGCACTGGGGTATTACAGTGTGTAAGGGGCATTTCTGGGGAGGGTGCTCCTGTGCACTGGGGTATTACAGTGTGTAAGGGGCATTCCTGGGGAGGGTGCTCCTGTGCACTGGGGTATTACAGTGTGTAAGGGGCATTCCTGGGGAGGGTGCTCCTGTGCACTGGGGTATTACAGTGTGTGAGGGGCATTCCTGGGGAGGGTGCTCCTGTGCACTGGGGTATTACAGTGTGTAAGGGGCATTCCTGGGGAGGGTGCTCCTGTGCACTGGGGTATTACAGTGTGTGAGGGGCATTCCTGGGGAGGGTGCTTCTGTGCACTGGGGTATTACAGTGTGTGAGGGGCATTCCTGGGGAGGGTGCTCCTGTGCACTGGGGTATTACAGTGTGTGAGGGGCATTCCTGGGGAGGGTGCTCCTGTGCACTGGGGTATTACAGTGTGTGAGGTGGGGGGGGGAGGCTAACGAGCTGTTTCTGAGTGTTTTACTGCTCACTCACACACGCAGTATCAATGCAGCCTCTCTCATGTGATGTGTGTGCATTTGAGCGCATGTCCAAGTGTACGTTCATGTGTGCGTGTGTGTTATTAATATTAAAACAGTAATATTTATGTTTTATCATTTTTTGCTATTTTCTTTTTAACTGGCATTGCAGTATAATATGAGCTATACGTACGGCTCAAAACGCAGCTGATGCTGACATACAAATGGCTATACAGTACTATACGAGCTCTTAAAAAATGCAAGGGAAGATAAGGCAATGTCATGCCAAAGTACAATGTACGAGAGAGTATTTCTGCACTTAAACTGAATTTATTGTGCATCTGTTGTTCCATTAAGAGAACACCATTAAGACAAAAATATCTAATTATTTATCTAAATTCACAGCATCTCAGATGGGTATACAGTCAAATCTATTATGGCATCTTCCGCTTAAGAAGTGAAAAACAGATTTGACACTATTTTGGCCACAGAAATGAATGATCACCAGCTCAAGGTGGCACTCAACACTGCCAAAGAGGAGGAAGAACACATGGAAATTACTGCTTTGCAAGCAGGCACGGGACGGTCCGATCGTACCCTCCAGCCTCGCCCCACACACAGAGTGATGGCGGGCGCTCTCGCTCCTAGTGAAATGCAATGAAAAGCAAAGAGCCGTAAATACACGCTGTCAATCTGAGGTGGGGAGACTGGCATGTAAGGCAACCAATCAGCTGCCCTGACGAGAGAGCAGGGGGAGGGGCACAGACCACAGATGGACAAATTACAATGATTTCACGTAGTTTACAGCAGGGGGCGCTGATAGCTAACAGGTCACTAGAGACAAACCCATCTGGAGACCAGAGGGCTACTTTAACCTGCACAGACAGTCCCACAAGAGACCTCCAAAATCCCCTTCGCCAATTTCATCGGTCCTTTCCGCAATACCACACATCTGTACTTAAAATGAAAGCCCAGAATTTTCCACCTACGAAACGCTCTGAGAAGCTTTCCCATCACTGTCCTTCTTCACAAACAGGGCATCCCAGCACAAACCTCCCGGCTCAAGTTGACAGGAAGCTCCCTCCAGTTTGTTAAAAGGGAACTATGACTTCCGAACAGAATTATGCCTCCTGAGCAGATTCAAAAATGAAAGGGCGGCATGTACGCCTGGACATTCAAATCTCTCAGTAACAGTCACACGTCACACAGGACACAGAAGACCCAAAACCCACATTTCTGTGAAACCTATGGAAGCACACACACACACACACACAGACACACACACACACGGCAGGTACACACCCTGTGGTGTTAGATGTGAAGAGCAGACTGCAGTAAACTCTTATTTTTTGTCCTAACGCTGAAAGATGAGGTGCCTACCGCCTGGCTGTTGGAAGCAGTCTTTCCTCAGGTCTTTGTCACGGGAGGCTCAGCGGAACACTGAGGGGGAAGAGAGCGCCGCTGCTGACACAGCATCGGGGGGGGGTCGAAGGTCACAGGGGACCCTCCTTCAGAATCTCACACCGCAGCCCGGCCAACGGGGAGGCGAAGGACCCGCCCAGGCGCACAGTCACGGAGACGCGGGGGTTAAAGGTCGAGCGTAAATGGCTTATTGGCCGAGGTTGTGAAGGTGGAGGTGGGGGAGGATAATCAATATCCTGGACAGAGGTGCCATTAAGCTGTAATCAGGGAAAAACACCCCATTTGGACACATGGAGCATACAGGGAACGGCCGCAATTAATGAGTAACTTTTATTTTACACACAGGGCCCTCACTGCCACAGAGGAGACCACAAAAAGCAGGAAGCAAGAGTTAAATCCTGAAGATTTCAATACTTTTATTGTGCAATCACTGCAATAAATTATATATAAACTGTATTTCCAGTCTTAAACCTTCATATAATGACCCTCAGGCGTGTCAGAGTCCGGGAGGTTTGCAGTGTCTGCTGGTACAACTCCAGTCCTGGAGGGTTGCAGTGTCTGCAGGTTTAACTCCAGTCCTGGAGGGCCGCAGTGCCTGCAGGTTCAGCAGAATGGTCTGGACCACAGCTGTTGGTCACAGTGTTCAGGAAGAAATATCTGAGAAAAGTACATTACTTAACACTGACACAGACATTAAAATGACCGTAACCCTAAACAGGCATTAACCTTTCAGCGGTGAGTTTTGGCGGAAACTGCAGTTGTGACAGCCATATTCTCCTCCATCATACTTACAGAAAGTTCTAGAGTTCAGCCAATGTCTGGTGGATATTAGGGCAGCGTGTATTCAGGGTAGCAACCAACTCCTCAATGGTTGTTATGCACCTACCCAGGGGTCTACTGTATTAGCATATGTTATCATTTGTAGCATATTATTTGGCAGTAAATCACAATCAGACCTGGGTAATCTTAAGAGTAAAGACAATACAATTAAATACTCTGGGCACTGCTGATTGACTACTACATAAATCCAACGTATGTAAGCAGGGTCTGATAACAACACTGTGCAAACAGGAGAACAGCATTATGGGTAAACAGGAGTGACACAGCTCTGGGCTGGGGTCTGAAAACCATCCTAATCTCCTTTGTCACCCCGGCTGCTGTCCAATCGCACACCTGTCAGTCAATTTCCAAGCCCCACCCCCCCTCCATCCAGTAGCCAATCAGCACAGTGCAGAGGCTAAAATAGAGGCACCAAACTACTCGATGATTGGCCGGCGTCTAACTGAAGCCTTCTACACATCAACAAAAACGGTCCCATGGCTAGCCAGGAACAAAGGTTCTTGGACAGTAAATATCATGTGTCCGTGCTGTGGACACAAGTCAAATGCTTCCCTGGTGGCAAAGCAACTTTTAGGATCTAATTTTCACAATCGCGAGTAAACAAAAAACATCCCGTCCACACTTAGCAGATGTGATGTTCATAGCAGTGAACGCATACTGTGGGTTACAGTTCTTTTCAAGCTCAATCTGTAGAAAAGTTGTGAATGAAAATGTGAACCAGCCAAGGGCTCAGGAGCACATATCTTTTCAGCGCAGTATGTAGGCTCTGAAAATGAGCTCTGATTGGTCACATTTGGCCTTTGTATTTGGTGGGGAACGTTAGTGGTGCTGCCTGTGTGCTAAAGCTCCAGTGATAACTCCACACAGAAGCACAAAATGCTTATTCAGCTTCACCCTTCTGCTCTCTGAATGCTTCACTGATTAAAGCCTTCCTGCCAAAAGTCAATCAAGGCCCTTTGTGTGTGACACAGCTTATGACTGGATCTCAGCAGGCCCAGCTTTTTTATTTAAACACACACACACACACACGCATAAACACACACGCATGTACACACACACACACACACACACACACTCATGCACACACACGCATAAACACACATGCATGCACACACGCATGCACACACACACACACAATCCATTTGCACAGCTGTATATTTACTGAAGCAGTTCAGTTTGAGTGCCCTGCTCAAAGGACCAATTACAGCACACCATCTGGGATTTGAACCTGCAGCCTCAGAAATGCAGACCCAGGTTAGACTGCTAAAAACATACACTATGAGAGAGAGAGAGAGAGCGAGAGAGAGAGAGAGAGGGAGAGAGAGAGGTGGAAATGAGAGCCCACACAGTCCATACAATTCATCTCACAATATGGACAACTGCTGGTAATTGATGTCCAGGAAAGACTGCGGGCCCACCATGGCTCACTCACTCGCTGGAAGAGAGAGAGAGAGAGAGAGAGAGAGAGAGAGAGAGAGAAAGAGAAAGAGAAAGAGAGAGAGAGACATGCAGGCAGGCACAGATCTGCACTGCAGTTCTCTGCACAGCGCCCAGGCCTGCGTGGGTGTGATATATTACGCAATCTGACGCGTGTTTCCTGAGCTGGTTCAGGTGACCAACCCGCAGAGGGGTCGGGGGCGACTAACGGCTCCTCCCGCGAAACGCGCCGATGCCGAGGGAGCCGCGGTAACGCGCGGGTTCGACGCGGGTTTGGCGGTACACCCCCCAGGCACGGTCAAACGGGAAAGGGGAGAAGGAAGAGGGGAGCGTGCTCTGGGGTGATTCATTATTCTCGCAGCGCAACCTGCGTCTGAGCTGGTGTCCAACAGGCAGCTGTGGCTCTCGCACAGTGGCCGAGGTCCCAGAATGCGAGGAGAAGACCCAGGAAGTTCAATACACTGCGTGACCAAAAGTATGTGCACACCTGACATCCAAAATCTCATCCAAAATTATGGGCATTGTAATATAGAGTTGGTCCACCCTTTGCTGCTATAACAACCTCCACTCTTCTGGGAAGGCTTTATACTGAATGTTGGAGCATTGCTGCAGGGATTTGCTTCCATTCAGCCTGAAGAGCGTTAGTGAAGAACTTTCTAGAAACAGGAGTACGGATGGTCCTCTGCCGTTGTGGGCGGCTGCATCCGAGCTGTAAGCCCCTGAGTTCTTCAGTTATTTTTAAAACATCAAGTAGTGAGTGACATCACCATTGCCAGGCAAAAGAGCTGAAACAGCCAGGCTCCAAACAACTTCACAATCACAACATGTCACATTCTTCCCTTGCCATTTGGACAAGAAATTACTATACACGCAAGAAATATTACACATATTTTAAAAGAGAGCATTGTTGTTGATACTGTCATTGATCATAACATGGGACGCATACCCAGTGGATATATCAAACGTGTCCTGCATTCTTTAATACCATGAAATCACTTTAGTTCAGGAATTTATTGTGGGAAGGGGGGCGGATGACTGAAATGTCTCTCTAGTGGTATCTCTCACAGCCAGCTAATTTCCTCCCTTATCTCTGAGCCATAATCCAGCAGTAAGTCCTACGTTATGACAGCTCATCTCCAGAGAACAGGACCAGTTTCACAATCAAGGGCTGCTCTGAGCAATATCTGCGACCTTTAGGCTGTTTTTCCCATCTTTGGCATCGCGGCATAAATCGTACATTATTGAAAATCGATTAATTATTTCAATATCAGATACATCCGTAGAGTATGGAACTGCATTAAGTGTGTGTGGCAAGATAGATTTCTGGATTTAATTACAGGAGTTTTTCACAATTACAATTTATTTCAGTCTGCCGGAAACTAAATGTTTTGTTTTTTTCTAGGACATGCTTCAATTATTCATCTAAATGTGCTTGTATGCCATATACGGACTTTAACAAGAGGAAAAAGACGGATACGCATGAATCTTTCAGCAGTGTTCCTGGCTTAATGAATCCACCCAACCAAAGCCGTGCTCTTTCATGTAGCCTGGTCCTAAATCTCTGTTTGTGTCAAAACAGACAGACGTTTAATTCAACACCAATCAACACTCCACAAGACAATTACTCACAAGGCTTCAGAGCATCTTTAGAGGAAACAAGTTATTAAAATATAAGTTAAATAAGTTATTTAAATAAAGGAAATGAACAAATGCATGTATACAGTCAACTATCCACCCCATTCATGTTTTTGCCTTGTTTTTGAAAATCATGAAGCTGTATAGAGCTTTACTTGCTTTGACCCACTGCTATCCATTGCCACTAAAAACACAAAGCCACACATGCTCCCCCACGCACATCACAAAGGCGTGCAGATCAATATGAAGGCCAAGAAAGCTTGAGGAGCCTTTGAGATGGAGTATGGCTCTGGTTATGTGTATGGCAGTGGTAACCAACCCTGTTGCTGGAGATCTACCATCCTGTAGGTTTTCACTCCAACCCTAACTAAGCACTCCTCATTCAACAGCGAAAGGTCTCACTGAGCTGCTAATTAGTAGAATCAGCCATGCCAAATTAGGGTTGAAATTAAAACCTTCAGGACAGTAGATCTCCAGGAACAGGGTTGGTTACCACTAGTGTATGGGAAGCAGAAATGTATCACTGTGGTGGGCGTGGTGGGTAGATAGATCCTGTGGCCCGCAGAAAACGCGTTCACTTGTGTAGGTGATCAGGTGGTGTGGGAAGGTTTGGGAGGCTGCTGGTCGACCCAGCCCCCATCTTAGATGGAAGCCAGAGGTGAAAGGCCTGTGCTTCGATAAGATGAACTGTAATCACACCGCTCAGAGCATCTCTGTGCAACAGTAATCTCCAATCACCCACACTCCTGTACCACACTAACCACTGTACACCACTAATCCCCTCCTGTATTATACTAACCGCTGTACACCACTAATCCCCTCCTGTACTACACTAACCCCTGCACACCACTAAGCCCCTCCCGGTATAAGAGTAACCCCTGCACACCACTAATCCCCTCCTGTACTACACTAACCCCTGCACACCACTAATCCCCTCCTGTACCACACTAACCGCTGTACACCACTAATCCCCTCCTGTACTACACTAACCGCTGTACACCACTAATCCCCTCCTGTATTACACTAACCCCTGCACACCATTAATCCCCTCCTGTATTACACTAACTGCTGTACACCACTAATCCCCTCCTGTACTACACTAACCCCTGCACACCACTTATCCCCTCCTGTATTACACTAACCCCTGCACACCACTAATCCCCTCCTGTACCACACTAACCGCTGTACACCACTAATCCCCTCCTGTACTACACTAACCCCTGTACACCACTAATCCCCTCCAGTACCACACTAACCGCTGTACACCACTAATCCCCTCCTGTACCTTTAATATTCACATATACCTGACAGGCTAGACCAGATTTATCAGTAATACTATGTTAATTTTGTTTGATTTCATATTTATGCTGCTTAAAGTATGTGTGGATTCAGCCACATGTATAAAGAATAAAAGTGAGGAAGGTGATCAAAACCAAAAAACAAGAGGAAGCCCCACTGAAACACATTCACAAATACATTCCCAAACACATCCCCAAACACATTCCCAAGCACATTCCCAAATACATTCCCAAACACATCTCCAAATACATTCCCAAACACATTCCCAAACACATTCCCAAGCACATTCCCAAATACATTCCCAAACACATCCCCAAACATATTTCCAAATACATTCCCAAACACATTCCAAAACACATTCACAAATACATTTCCAAATACATCCCCAAACACATTCCCAAATATATTCCAAAACACATTCCCAAATACATTCCCGAACACATTTGCAAATACATTCCCAAATTCACGAACACATTCACAAACACATTCCAAAGCAAATTCCCAAATACATTCCCAAACACATTCACAAATACATTCCCAAACAAATTCACAAATACATTCCCAAACAAATTCACAAACACATTCCCAAGCAAATTCCCAAATAAATTCACAAACACATTCACAAATAAATTCTCAAATACATTCACAAACATATTCCAAAATACATTAATAAACACATTCACAAACACATTCACTGATGCTGAGTAACTTCTGTGCAGCAGCTTCTTCACTCTGCATCTCTGCTGAATGGATTCTGAGCTTTCCTCTTTTCCCCAGCCTCTTACCCACAGTACTGCACCAGTATGTGCACCCTCCACCCCCTCCCCCCGTCTCTCTACGCAGTGTGCACTGCCTTGCCCCCCCCCCCAGCCCCCCACCCCAACTCACCAGGGCTGGCATTAATCTGCAGGCTGCCCCTCTTCCGGAACGGCGATTTAGCCTGGGGCTTGCCGGAACCCGGGTTTGTGGACATTTTCCTGTCTGCGTTCCTGTGCCATCCACAGGAGCGGGAGAGAAAGGGAGAACAGCTGATGGCTCTGCAGGAGGAGGAGGAGGGGATGTGTAGAGGAGGAGAGGCGCTTCTGATGATGCTGAAGATGCTGGGTCCGGGGGGGCTTTTATTGCGGAAGGGGGAGGGCCGGTTCTGGCCAGCAGGAAATCCTCCGGCAAAGCCCCTGCCCTCCTGGCTCCGCCTTCCCGCTAGCCCCGGATCCAGCAGCGGCGGCGACGTTGGTGAGGAGGGGGAGCGGCGGAACAAAACTCGGCTTTTCCAGATCTTGCTTGGCCCCAGTTGGCTCGGTGGAACCAGAAAACGCATGGTCAGTCGCGCGTGGCCAATCCGGGCGAGCGCGGTCACGGAGGCGACGGGCATGACCGCGTGGTCGGAGGAGTAATGGGAAGATGAGCGAGTTAAAAGCAGCTGGACCCCGGATAGACAAACACCAAACTACGAAAAGAGGGAAGAAGTGAAAGAAAAGTAAAATAAAATGTGAAAACATGGAAGAAAATCCCCCACATGACCACAGCGGACGACTGGAAGGATAACATATAGAAAAAAAAGAATTATCAAAAAAAGAAAAAAAAGAAAACGAAATTATTTTAAGGGAAACGAGAGAGTACTAGGCTGCGCGCACGGAGCGGTTGTTAGAACTGGAATTGTATGTCCCTCGACAGGGAAGGTGGATGGACAAGCGAGACTTGATTTCATTCCCCATGCCTGGCATTCCAGAATTATAAATAACGTGCCATGGCGTGTGAACCTGGGGCAAACGGACCTGCCAGCCGACCTACTTAACCCTCAACAGATGCCAAAAGTCACCCTGACAATTGTCGCTCTCCCTCTGTACCGCTCACACACCTGCCTTTGTGTCATCCCATATCGTGCGTTCTGACGCCGCGACCGGTATGACTAGGTAATTGAAACGAGTATAAAAACTGCAAATCCCTCTGAAACTCCAAATGACACTTTTGCGAAGCCAAAAGCATTAGCGCCCACTAGCCTGCTGCCGAAAAGAAACATAGCGGCATGATTAGGGGGCTGTCCCGAGACGGGATTTGGAGGCACAATGCAAAACAAGCAAACATTCGGGGGTTACGTAATAATTGTATGTGGTCCGGGCTGGCTGCGTTTCTTCCATTACGATCTTTTCTTACACGCTCAGCGGTGCGTACGACCCCCCGACCCCCGAGCAAGTCGCCAAAAATCCGCTGCGAAGTTGGGTTACGTAACCCCAGCGGTGTGCTTACTGTGCGGAGCAGAGCTACTGACCTCAGCCTGTCTGCTTTAAGGGGAGGGGCTGTACCCGTGGAAAAATATGCGTCCCATTATGTTGGGTGAAAGGAGACAGAGCATCAAACCAACAGTGCGTATGAGCGCCAGAACCCGAGGGCTAGGAGGGGGTGATGTTTACAGTTAGACTGTATTTGAGAGAGCTGAGTTACCGCTTTACTTCGTGTTTTCCTAAGTTCATTATACTTTGCGTCGTCTGTTTAAGGCAAGCTGAGTTTATGGAGAACAACATAACTTTCTGAAAAAATTGTTTAAAAAACATCCGACGTGGGAATACCATTTGTTTGCATGAGAACTTTCAATAAAATAAGTGACGCGTTTTTCATAATTATGGCATCCTGGAATGCAGGCTAAAATTAATTTTGCATAACAATCATTCGTTTTAGGTTATTGTAGACAGGGGAAGGTTATTCTAGTGATATTTTTTCTAACCCCAGTACGAGGAAGCACTGTTCATGACAGTGTAACCGCATACTGCTCCCGGATTATTTCAAAACGGCTCAGACGTGGATAGACCAGTTCTGTGGGACATAGTAACGTCATACTACCGTCACAAATATCAAGTACGTGGTCAGCCCCTCCCCATTCCTACAGTGCTTTTTGATTGGACGTTACAGCGCTGTCCAGTGAATAACTATAGGCTTTCAAAGACTGTTTGAATCGGAGTCCCAGTAGCGCCCTGGCCTTGTACACTGACAGAGAAAAGCACAGCAAAGTGCGCCCTCTCGTGCTTATTTATGGACATCACAATGCGCACATTCTGGGGTTCATATGCAGGGATATCTGAATATTACATTCACTTAAAATCATACAAAAGTCGCATGCAGCCCAGATTTCAGGGCAAATTTTCAAAATAAATAAATGAATGAACACTTGTTTTGGACCAAAGACAGATGTATTTCATTTTGAACACCTGGCATTGGTTTCCAGCTGGGGCTGGTTTGTGGGGGTGAAAACACATGTCTCTGTTTCTCTGAATTGCAGGGGAATTTTTAGAAAGCCTTTGAGCCCAAAAGAGCCTTAAAATCTGGAAACAGTGGTGGTCCCTGGACTCTTTCCCTCAGCCTGCATTTCCCCGATCTGTCAACCTCTGTGCATTTACCCCACTGTGCATTTACCCACTGTGGATTTACCCCACTGTGCATTTACCCACTGTGCATTTACCCCACTGTGCATTTACCCACTGTGGATTTACCCCACTGTGCATTTACCCACTGTGGATTTACCCCACTGTGCATTTACCCACTGTGGATTTACTCCTCTGTGCATTTACCCCACTGTGGATTTACCCCACTGTGCATTTACTCCTCTGTGCATTTACCCCACTGTGCATTTACCCCACTGTGGATTTACCCCACTGTGGATGTACTCCTCTGTGGATTTCTAGGCCCAACCCACCACTGTCTTCAATTATATGGAAATCCCCACACATGCATACACACACACACACACACACGCACACACACCCACGCGCACACATACACACACATGCGCGCCTACACACGCATGCACACACACGCGCACACACACACAGACATGCACACACACACACACATACACACACATGCGCGCGCACACACGCACGCATGCACACATGCATACACACACACACGCACACACATGCGCGCGCACACACGCACGCATACACACACATGCGCGCACACACGCACGCATACACACACATACACACACATGCGCGCACACACGCACGCATACACACACATACACACACATGCGCGCACACACGCACGCATACACACACATACACACACATGCGCGCACACACACACAAAAGCATACATATTAAAGAGACATGGAGAGACTGAGAGAAAACTTTGTTACATATTAAAGAGAAATGAAGAGATAGTGAGAAAACTTTGTTGGCTCATGTATGCTGACACTTTAGTTTTAGTACTCCCATTAAAATTTTAGATTGAACAGCCATCAAAGAGCATATGCCATTTTGAGTGTACAAGATATGAAAAATAAAACAAAATTGTAATAAAAACACAGGAAAAATGCACCGCAAAAAGAAAGCAAAATAGAGACAGAGAGAAAGAAAGAAAGACAAAAAAGGACCATGATTTTTAGCGTTGCATTTACATCACATGATTCATGTACATTGCACAAGACTTCAACACCCTCACCAACTGGCTGCAAGCGCAGCTACTGTACAACTGCAGATCTGCAGTAGGCGCCCTCTAGTGTGCGCACGATGGCACTGCATGCCAGTGCCACCAGAAATACTGTAGGCTCAAGTGTGTCCTTAAAATCAGCAACCAGTTCAGACTCATGAAAGCAGGAGAGTTTGCTGTGCAGCAGCAAAAAGGAGCAAATCCTGCAGTTCTTCAGGATCAAGAATGGGCTGCCCCAGCATAGGCAGTGTCATTTTTTGGGCCACACAGTAGCACCCTCCGACCCATCCAGGGAGGAAGTTGTCACTCACTGGGACCCATGCAGGCCCTCTTGGGGTGTATTTCAGGTCTAGCAGTTAATCTCCTCAGCAGATAAATGGCGCAGGACCGATTCCAGTGTTAAACGGGCCAAGAGGGAGACCAGAGAAGCTGTAAATGAGATTGGCACCGATACAAAAAACAAGATGGCCCAGGAGAGCTCGCTGGGTTCCTCTTGGAAATATGTAAGTGTTTTATTCCCCTGTGAGCCTGCCACTCGCAATTAGACCCATCTGCCCGAGAGAGAGAGAGGCCTGTCCTTAACTCTTTAAAGTGTGAGGTCACAAACATGTGATTAGAATGTTCTTAACAGAACATTCTAATACTGATGTAACAATCGCTACTAGTAATCAAAAGCAATGGAGTTGTAGAACACTGACTTTGAATAAATAAATAAAAAATGCATTCCAAAAAACCTACTCTTCAAACGGTTGGAGTATCTGTGCTGGGGTGAGTTTGGGCAGTGCCAGACAGAGCTGGCACTGCTTCAGCTGAAAGGACAAAATGCAGAATCCATTTTAACCGCGGAAAACAGGACAGGCTGCAGTGCGTTTCCTCAGCACGTCCAGTGCAGTCCAGAAGTATTTGGACAGAGACACAATTTCTGCTGTTTCAGCACTGTACTCCAGTACGCTGAACTTGATACAAAACAATGAATTTGAGGTGAATATGAAGCTCAGACTGTCAACTTCACCTTTAATTTGAGTGTATTTACCTCCATATTGGGTCATCAGGGTAGGAACTGCAGCCCTTTTATATATAGTCCCCCCACTTTAGGGGAGCAAAAGTAATTGGGCAATTGTCCAATAATTGCATCATTAGTTCATGCACAAAAAAAGCTAACAAAAAGTTTCGAGTTGATTTTAGGAGTGGAGTTTGCATTTTGTTGTGGAATTATTTGCAGTTGAGTTGCTGTTGTCTCACAACAGGAGGACCAAATCAATGCCAGTCAAGCAGGCCATTATGAGGCTGAAGTAAATGAATCAGAGACATAGTCAAAACATTGGGTGTGTCAAAAACAACAGTTTGGATCATTGTTACGACGCAAGAATACACTGGTGAGCTGAGAAAATAACCTGGTAGACCATGGAAGTTCACTGTAGTGGATGACTGAAGAATACTTTCAGTTGTGAAGAAAAACCCCTTTTCAATCATCAAATAGATCAAGCACACCCTCCGGGATGTGGACAGATGTTTCAAAGGCTACCACAAAGAGAAGAGTGGGCATTCCAAAGTGCAAAACAACGGGAGAAGGTGTTTAAAAACATGTTTTCGATGACCCTAAATTAATCGAGACCAACTGGACCAAAGGTCAGCAGCCCCAATGAGAACCCCAGGACTGGGTTTGGTGAGCTTGACCTACACCAGGGAAGTATAGTAATCTCTGTCGAAGAACAGCGTAGTATAATCAGGCGTGGCACAGTACACGTGGCACAGATTAGGCCCAGAGACTGCACATCTGCAGGAGGAGTTTGCTTCCAAGCAAACATGCCCCAGTTCTGGACCTTACTGCACAGGTGCTCGGAGAAAACAGCCAGTCAGCTGAAGGCCAAAGCCACCGTACACAGCGAGAAGCTGGACGGCGAAATGTTTTTTTTACACATTTAACACAACTCCTGTATCGAAGGTAGAGGAGGTAGGTGTTCAGCAGCTGCAAATGGAGGTAATCTACACTAATCCGACTGTGATTATCTGAGAAACGATCTCCTTTCATGCGTCACCAGGTCACTGGCAGCCTCCGATTAGCGCGCTAAATGATTAGCATGCCCTTTAAATTAAATGGGATGCTCGTTCTTCAGTAGAGCATCTACTCTTTCACAGCTGCCTATGAAACCCCAGCATGCCAGGATTCAGAGGCTGGCATTAATAAAGAGATGCCACAAATCTGATATTATTTTTGGTTAACAGCCACATTCTGAAGAAGGAATCCTACGCTTTAGACCTTTAGACACAGGCAGCTGCTTCGGTTTGAACCCCTGGCATATCCACCAAACGGGAGCAGACATCTCAAAGATCGCCATGTATGAAGTAGCAGACTGTTTAGCGTGTTTGAAGCAAACTGAGTTTCACCAGATAAAGTGTCACTAAATGTTCACCAGAGACCACAAAGGGATGTGCCATCAACCCACAAGCAAAATGCCCAGCAGAGTAAATCATAATTCATGTTCACTGAAGACCCTGTGCAATTCCTTTTAAGAACCCAAATGAATTAAATAAATGTTGAAGAATGAAATGAGTATTCTATTGTTATTTTCTGTAATTAAAATATTAAAATGGTTCATTTGATTTGGCACACAGCCACAGCCTGTGTATCAAGGCCTGCTTGGCACACATGTACAGTAGGCTACTCAGGCCATTAGTGTTACCTTTGTCCCCTTTGAGAACTTGAGGCAATGTGCTAAAATCACAAAGACAAAATCTACTTCCAATCCATCATGAGATACTGATCATGCACCTCTCTTTAATTTGCCTTAAATTAATGGGTGATTGGAATTTCACTCCATCCCTGGTTCTTTCACATGTAACTCTAATCTGCCAATCTGGATGGGAATAGTAGGATTGTAACCCAGCATGTATGTAGTATTGAGAAAGAAAACCAAACTCAACAAACAAATGAAAGGAAAACTGGTATCTGTACTGTCCTCAACAAGGATGGAGCCTAGCTACTGAAGAAAGACGTTCTCAGCATCCTAGCATTGCCTTCATCAGTGGCCAGCTCCACAGCCTTTCTGGCATTCAACATATTATTATTATTATTATTATTATTATTATTATTATTATTATCATCATCATCATTTTTATTATTAGTGGTATCTGTAGTTTTCTCCAAACTGCAGAATGGGGGGAATGATGTCACCCATCTTGGCATGGTTAATGGTTGAGGTACTCCCAATCTTTGATAAATGTCTGTATATCCATTGTTTCAGTAGTTTATTACTAAATTAACTTTAAGTGAACTCAAACCCACAAGCTGATCACACTTGCATGTCCCCTCTTGGGACCAACTGAACGCCAAACCTTCCACTCAAAATATGCAGCCATTAGCACACCATACACTGTTTTATCCCACGGACCTCCATTTTGGCTATTAAAGGAGAAGCCCCACTCTCCTAAAGACTGTCAGCTGTGTGATTACATCAGCAGAAGTTGCCAGAACAAAATTTAACAAACTACAAGGAGTGTGTGTGTGTGTGTGTGTGCGTGCATGCGTGTGTGTGTGCGAGAGTGCGTGCGTGGATGTAATGTAATGTTCTCTGTGTGGATGTAATGCAATGTTCTCTGTGTGGATTTAATGTAATATTCCCTGTGTGGATGTAATGTAATATTCCCTGTGTAGATGTAATGAAATAATCCCTGTGTGGATGTAATGCCATGTGTCCTGTGTGGATGTAATGTAATATTCCCTGTGTGGATGTAATGCAATGTTCTCTGTGTGGATGTAATGTAATGTGCCCAGTGTGGATGTAATGCCATGTGCCCTGTGTGGATGTAATGTAATATGCTCTGTGTGGATGTAATGCCATGTGCCCTGTGTGGATGTAATGTAATATGCTCTGTGTGGATGTAATGTAATCTAATATGAGAACACTGAATACAGATGATGTTATTTTTCACATGTGTACCCCTGCCCCAGTTCCGCCTCTCTCCCCACCTCTGACATTAAGAGGAAGTCCCAAAATCCCCAAATGCAGGGATCCAGAGGAACTCCATATTCACCTCCCAAGTCTCACCTAATCAGCATGCCAATCCTTTACACCTGGCAACACAGCTTGTTTTTGCTCCAGGCTTCCCTTTCGTCCTTGGTGCTGCGGCTAATTGGATTAGCTAGTTCCGATGGGCTGATTAAAAAAAAAAAGTTCTCCAATCCCAACAGACACATCAGGTTGATCAGATAGGAATTAAGCTGGAGAGAGAGCTAAGAGAGGGAGAACAGGTCCCCTCAGTCTCCTGCTGGTGTCCATCGTTGTGTGCTCGTCTGTGTGGAGCGACCTCACTTCACCGATTCCTCCCTTCCTCCGTCCCTCTCTGGCTCTGATCTGACCCCCTCGCTCCTCGAGCCTCCGACTCCGGGCTCAGCGCTTCCATCGATCCGCTGGACTCGCTCCCCACATCCGTTTCTCTTCGCGAGGAAACCGGAAGGATTCCTCCACTCGAGGACTGCGGGGGTTTCGAAAGTGAGGAAGAGGACGGGCGAGACATGGGCAGCGGAGGAAGTGCCGAGGACAAGAAGTCCAAGGAGCTGGAGAAACAGCTGCAGGAGGACGCGGCCAAGGACTCCAAAACGGTCAAACTGCTGCTGCTGGGTAAGGCTCCAATCAGAGAGACTACCTGTGTAGGTAAACTTTACAACATACTGTATACAATCTTTAATCCTACATAACCTATATAACCTATACAATGCTTTACACAGTTCTGGAGCAGAAGCACATTGTTTAAGAAACTTTGTAGCTTGACAAGCTTTTCTGAAACCCACCTTTCACAATCATATAGTATTCACAGTTGTCTAATTCACGTTTCATTGTAAACTATTGACATTTTTCATTTGCTAGATCAATTGTAACACATCTCATGGCTCTTGGATTTCTTGGTTTGATTTTATCAGAATGTGGAAATGATTTTGTAGGCTTAACACCTGCAGAAGATAGTTATTTTAGACATGATAATGGTCGTAGCCAAATCCTGAGTGGCATTTGATTAGAAACAGCTGCCAAAAAAAACATTATAGGTTAACGTATGAAAGTGACTAGAAACCTATCCTGACCAATCAGCATAGCCTATTGTGATCAGCGAAGCATTTCGGGTTGCCAGATGTTTTCGGGGTGTCCAATTGTGGTCCTGACTGAACAATGTAAAGTCTGGTCTGAGTAATTGATGGAAGAATTAGTTCCGGTAGTTTAATGAACCCCCAAACCCCTCCCCCCCATTTTGCCACTTTGTTCATGGTAATGCTTCACCCATGTTGTCCAGTTTGGACAAATACTACATCTGGCAACCCTAGTAGCTTTTCTTCACAGTTCAGAAGCACATCCTTTTGCATCCAGTCACCAAGACTCCTACTTTAGAGAGCCAACATGATGGTGACTGCACATGTATCATTTTTAAAAGAAATAGTATCATAATCTTGAAATGAAATGAAATGAAAGTCCATGTTTCACGCACAGAGATGAACTACGTACTCTGTTCTGGAAAGCTGTTGACTCTGTTAGACTGAGAAAGTGCGTGAAGGACACCTGGTAGCTGATCTTCGGCTGATCTTCGGTTGAGTTGTGAGCCGCAGGGCCGATCCCCTCCAGCCTGGGCCTCTGCTGAAGGGCGTGCCAGCAATCCGCTCCTCACCTCCGACGAACGCAGGGAGCTATCAGAGGATTATGAGAGATGCGGAGGAGGGCACCGGGGAGGGAAGTCAGATCTAAGTTCAGATAATTAAAGATCACGGGTTTGGGAGCTGAGGGGACAGCAAGCCGGCTTGGCACGCTTGCCAAATCAGGGATTTTGTCTTTACCTAAGACACACCTGTTGACAGCATAGGCATCTTTTTTGGTTATAGCCTGCACAAAGTAGCCTCTGAAGCAGGCATATGACCTTGGCCTGCTTGGTTTGCTTGACTCAAACGGGAGAATAGAACAGTCAAATCCATGAAGATCTGGCTTCTGCCTTGCGTGATCTTCATTGGTGATGTCATTGAAATAGCCGTGCTATTGTGTCTTCTCACGTTACATGTCAAGGTGTCACTGCTTTTCAATTTAATTAATTACGAAAACACGAGCAACGGATCTAGTTTATTATAATCCACCGTTTGGTTTTGAGCAAATGTTGAAGAAAATTTCAACATAGAAAATATCAACATGGATTCACTTGGAGTGCATATTTTAAAGGAGGTGCTTCTCTCTGTCATCATAAGTGACAGACAAACGTTTTGTCTGTCTCCTTGACTACCCTCTCACGCTTAAGGCGATAGCAGTTTAAGAGATAATGACCTTGGGGTCTGAATAAATTATGGGGCTCAGACAATGTGATGCCAATCCCATTACCCCCGATGCAGAAGCTCAGAGCCGGCGCTGAAGGACTTGTTTGACTCCTTTCTCTAAAGAAACTCACAGCTTATAAAACCCTGCCCCTGTAATCCAGCGTTTGGCATCAGACGGACTAATGGCCGATGACAGGTTGGCGGGAATTCCCTGTGAGGAACGGCGTGCCGAAGAAACAGGAAGCTGAAGAGATGTGAGACGGACAGCACTGTCCCCCCTGAAGGACATCCTGAAGAGATGTGAGACAGACAGCGCTGTCCCCCCTGAGGGACATCCTGAAGAGATGTGAGACGGACAGCGCTGTCCCCCCTGAGGGACATCCTGAAGAGATGTGAGAGGGAGGGGCAGGCGTGTGGCCAAAAAGCAACTTTCCCAGGAGTGCGTGGTGACCCCGCCGCCCGCTGCTCCCCGCCAGTTCACCAGCTCGTATTCGCCTTCATTCGGCTCTATATTCTGCATTACCACACGCCGTGATTCCCCACAGAGCAAGACCCCCAGATAAAGCAATAAGGAAAAGCCAATGTTCACAATTAGCAGAACATTTCTTTCTTTCATTCTTTCCTTCGTTGATTCTCATACGCTCCTAATGGAATGTATATGCATTGTATAAGAGTAGGTGACTCAGCAAGAGTGCATGAAAATAAAAATAAATACAAATAATGAAATCATTAAAAAGCAAGCAAGTCATAACTCATTGTGTGAGTTGGCTTTCTTTATTGTCACACTGAACTGTTCAGCTTCAACACCAAAGAAGTTACATCTGCGTCTAAATTTAATGCTAGTTGAGCTCGACTCAGACGTTTTGCCGAGTGTTAATATGCCCCTTACCTTGGGCTAGAATGTAAGAACAGTCAACGTGGTGGGAGGGGAAAGAAACATTTCTAGTCGCAACTTCAAAGAATGTCACAGTGGCCTGTTTCAAATATGTATGCGCACGTTGTAGTTTACAGGAGAAATAAAGGTACAGTAGAGGTAAAATTTTGTTCTTTAAGGAACAAATTTTCCAAACATACCCTGAAGAGCACAATAATGTTCTTTGTGTAATAATAAGTGCCTTTTGACTTACTAAAAAAAGTACAAATGACTTACTAAACCGCAGCTAGAGGTACAGTTTTATGCACCTCTAGGCCTGGGTAGGGTACCAGTCCTAAGCCTGGCATTTGTGCCTTTTGGCAGGGGCGTCACTAGGGGGGTTCGGACCGCACCAGGTGTCACCAACCCTAGTGACGCCCCTGCCTTTTGGGCACTTTTTTGTGTCTTTTTTTCAGAGAGTGAAAAATAAATAAACCCTTGAAACAGACAGGAACAAAAAAAAGAAAGTAATAATGAAAAATAAGAAGAACTGAGAAAAATGCAGAGTAAACTGAATAGAGAGAAGCAAGCCTCCTAAGGAAGGTTTGCTCTTCTGGTTCAGTGTTATGATAACAATGACCAGCTACAAAAAAACCATGGTAACCGAGGTAAAACCATGGTAACTTCAGTGGCTGTGGAGGAGGGGTAGGGGGGCAGGGCCACCCACATATTCTCACCAATGTCAAAGATGCTGAAGTAAAGAGTGGGTGTGGAACCCATGTCCATATGGTTCAGAACCCTCGCCAAGAGGTCAGTGAGGCACCGCGATTAAGGAACACATCCAATCAAGTACTATCTGATTCATCTTATTAGTACTTCCTGCGTCACAGTGATATTCCTCCCCAGCTGGACTCTGCAAAGACAGCTCGGCACCAACGAAGGAAATGCACACTATACATTCACAGCAAAGTGGACTCAATATTCACTGCTACTTTATGTGGAGAGACAAAAGACAAAAGAACAATATAATCACTATCAACAAACGGATAACTAAATTACATTGCTAAAACTGCATTTCGGCTGAAATTTTATACATTTTATTTCAGCATGAACTGGAATTTCAAGATGTCTGCGTGATCACAGACCCAATTTGGATCAAAGCTGCCTACAAATATTCAAATCTACATGAATTCAAATAATATAAAGAACTAGATTGTTCCCGTAAAATAAATCATTGTAACTCCTTGCAGGAATCAAAACACCATTTAAAATATGTTATTTTGTTATTTTGTTATTTTGTTGCCAATTTGCTGACCACAGAAATGAACAAATATCACAATATGTTTGTATTTTAATATTATCTGACTTTTGCAGCAGAATATTATATGAATATCAATGTAATGCATTTATATCTGCCAATTCAACAGGCTGTTCACTATTACAACTTTAACTGTTGAAAGCAATATTCAATGTAGCCATTTGGAGCTTCAAGCTTTAAGAGCAGAACTGAGCTCAACTAAGCAGTTTTTTTCATTTACCTGCAAATATATGAAGAGGGTTCTGGAAAAATGTATAGCAAACAACTAGATTTTGGCAAAATAACTGGTTTCTGGTTTGAGGCATCTTGACCTTGTGCCAAAAAACAACTTCTTATGTATTTAAGAGTGAATGTATTTAATATTATAAAAGCATAATACAAACATCACATTTACATCACATCAAATTAACTCCAGAATCTTTTGTTTTCAATAAGACTGTTAGCTTATATAGGCCTTATGTGAGTGATCCTTTCAACTATGAATAGTCTGACATTGACATGGTAGTGTAGGTACAGTATGGAGGATCATTTACACCCCATTGCAAGTTTTCATAGGTCTTGAGCAGAATTTTTAGCATTTACACTGCATGGAAAACCAACAACAAGCTCATGAACTACAACAACAATCATGTGGAGCAGAGTGAGACTGGAATTCTGGGTAACGTAGTCCCAAAAATAAGGACGGAAGCTGCCGGAAATAATCTGAGCTCAAAGCACACACCTGTGTACCTGTTAGGGAGGGTGTGTGACATATTGTGATTATCAGCCCCTGGGCATGACAGGCTCGCGTTCTGGAAGCGAAGGGGCTTTCAGGTTGATCCATGCCCCCCCCCGCTGAGAGGCACTGCAGGAAATCAGGTCTTATCATTGATCGGCTGAGAAGCTTTCCCGCGGCCTTCTTACGTAAGGCTCCCGCTAATCCCGCTGGGTCGCACGGCGCTAATCCCGTTAACGAATCCCCACCCATCGCCCGCTCTGCGCTGGAGATCTTCTCACCCGGGTCAGAACAGCGCCATGAAAACGCTCACAAAGACAGAAGACGAGCAGGGAAATCGGTGGATCTGTCTGATGCAGGCCAACCTGTTGCAGATGCAAAGATAAACGTGTTCATCCCAGTGTGGTCGTCAGGACCGGAGATTTCTGTTTTGTGGGGTTGTTTCGCAGTGTTCTTATTGTTTGGAAAAGGTGGGTTTCAGATACGTTGCCCATGTAGCCTATACACAGCCGAACATCAAGGAGCCCTTCGGCAGAACCTGTTATCTGTGGTGTTTCTGGTCTTCGTCACACCCTCGCTGTCTATAAACAAATAAAAATAAGACGTCATAGTCACAATAGAGGCAGTACTATGCCTTCACACATGAATTAAGGCATTGACCGTAGGACTGGAAGGTTCAGATTCGACAGATGTTGCTCCCACAAACCAGCCCTGTAAAATGTCCAGACAGGAGCTATATATAGGAGCAGACAGGGTAATGTATAAACTGCACCATTTGGCCAAGATCAGTGTGTCTATGCCTTGCCGTTATCCATTTCAACATATCGTGTGAAAATGACTGTGTGCAGTAATGTTTTTTTTTTTTTTTTTCACCCGGAATAGTAGTGACTACAGCTGTCCGTTTATGCATTGTTTTTGTTCTGTTTGAGTCAGTGATTGTGGTGTGTGAGAGCGCGCTGGAGTTGCGTTCTTGCTCTGCGCTGAGGCCACAGACAGAGAACTGATTCTGACATTTGTGTGATTTTGCAGGTGCTGGTGAGTCGGGGAAGAGCACCATTGTAAAGCAGATGAAGTAAGTGCTACACACTCTTCATCCACAGCAGCATAACCTGGTATTGCACCGCACACCAGTACAGACAGACACAGACATGCGCATGTGTCTGATAATAACTGCCCGAAGGACAAACAAATGTGAACAGACTCTCATCCCTCTTCTTTAACATCAACAGCTAACACGCCACTAGGTGGCGCTTCGAACAGGGTTCTGAGCCACTGCCAAATGCGTTTTTTTTTAATGTGGCGGAGAGATGCTTCGCACAGCAGTCAGGCTTGATCTGGAGCCTTTTTAATGAGCATCTCTTTTTGCAGCCTGGACTTTTTCCCAGCTCATTTCAAAGACAATTCGCGAGATGCAGAGTAATGACATCCCGGATAGCCAGCGACTCCGGGCCAGATCTGCGCCCATTTTGGCTCAAACTCAGCCGGAATCGGCACAGATCTGACCCAGGGCAGACCTGGGTCAAATGCAACCATACATAATACATACAAATCTTTGTTCTGGATGCAAATACGTTTCTGCACTCTACTGAGCTTGTCTGGTGTATTGGAACTTTTCTATGCTCTACTGAGCTTGTCTGATGCATTGGAACATATGAAATGCTCTTAGAAAGTGCTAACCCCTCCTTCTAGTCCCACCGGCAGGTTCAGATAATAACAAGGTCCAAAGTACTGACCGGGGATGTGACTTTTCATCTTCCTCTGTCCGTGTGTCCGACAGAATTCTTCATCAGGGAGGTTATACGAAAGAAGAGCAACTGGGGTTCAAGTCGATTATTTACGGCAACATCCTGCAGTCTGCGCTGGCCATCGTGAGAGGCATGGAGATGCTGGGCATTGACTTTGGGTCGCCGTCCGCAGTGGTCAGTGGCAAGCCTGGGTCATGCACACTTTGACCCCTGACCTCCCACAGATGTTGCCACTCAGGCCCCTAAACTTTCACACACACACATACGCACACACACACACAAAATGAAAACTGCCACAGTTAAAAACAATGATTTCTTTGAATGAACTGCCCTCTAATGTCACAATAGCACATGCTGCGGACTGAAAAAAATTAACAGGAATACGGTTACTTAATTGGGATAATTATGATTCAACAATTCCATAATTCCATTTGTGAATTGAGCTTCAATTAATTTCCTGAATAGACTGAATTTAAATGGAACTGACCCCAGCTCTAGTATTGACAGGCTGACAGAAGGACCCGCCTTTCCCTCTCCCCTGCCCAGGAGGATGGGCAGAAGCTGCAGAACCTGGCAGACTCCATCGAGGAGGGCACCATGCCCAGCGAGCTGGCAGAGGTCATCAAGCAGCTGTGGAGTGACTCCGGGGTCCAGGCTGCCTTCGAGAGGGCCGCAGAGTACCAGCTCAACGACTCCGCCTCCTAGTGAGAAAACCCCGCCCCCCCCCGCTGCCATGGAGACGGGCACCAGCGGTAGACCCGCCCCTAGTGTTCCTCGGTAGTCCGTGGGTTACAAGGCTCTTTGGAACGCAAACACAATGTCATTTTTGCGTAACATCACATCGTAAATTCGCCTAATTTAATAATTAAGAGCCAGAGCGGACATGAAAGGACGAAACAGATCCTTTCATATTCTGGTTCAAGTATATTATTATATTTAATCTGTCATATAATGTATGATCCTCCCACACCCCTGAATATGAAAGGAGTGTGGGTTTGGCTCTGAGTGAGGACAATGAATGGAAAGAAATCAATGTTGTGTGTGCATGTGGGTAAATATATTGTCTACATTACACCAACACACACACAAATAACATTTATAGATATATAACTCACTCTACATAAGGGATGATTATCACAGTTATAACCACTCCAGCTCCCCTTTCATAAATACTGTGTTATTTTCACTGCTGTAGAACATGCTCTTGCTCGTTGGAGAAAAGGGATGATGTTGCTAGAAAATGTTGTGTTGTTTTTAAAAGTGGGTCGTGACTCCACGTGTCTCTCTCCCAGTTATCTCAGTGAGCTGGACCGCATCACGAAACCGGATTACCTGCCCACTGAACAGGACGTGCTGCGCTCTCGAGTCAAGACCACGGGAATCATCGAGGAGCAGTTCTCCTGCAAGGAGCTGCACTTCAGGTGAGCCCACGCCCCACTGGGGAACCCTGCTGCCTCAGGTGTGTACGAAAGAGTTCACCCTGCTCCTCTGTACGAAGGGTCTAACCTGTATCTCCGTACAGTAAGTCTAACCTGCTTCTCTGTTCAAAGAGTTCACCCTCCACCTCTGAGCAAAATGGCCTAACCTACATCTCAGTGCAATGAGTCTAACCTGCCTCTCTATACAATCAGTCTAACCTACATCTCAGTACAATGAGTCTAACCTGCTTCTCTGTTCAAAGAGTTCACCCTCCACCTCTGAGCAAAATGGCCTAACCTACATCTCAGTGCAATGAGTCTAACCTGCCTCTCTATACAATCAGTCTAACCTACATCTCAGTGCAATGAGTCTAACCTGCCTCTCTATACAATCAGTCTAACCTACATCTCAGTACAATGAGTCTAACCTGCCTCTCTAACAAAGAGTTTAAACTGCATCTCTGTACAAAGAATCTAACCTGCTTCTCAGTACAGAGTCTAACCTACATCTCTATACAATCAGTCTAACCTGCATCTCTATACAATCAGTCTAACCTGCATCTCTATACATTGAGTCTAACCTGCATCTCTGTACAAAGAGCTTAAACTGCATCTCTGCTCTTTACTAAATAATGCAAAATTAAAAATAAAATACCGAAAATTAAACACAGCAATATGATATGCTCAAGGCAAACCAAAAGACTATGATTGTACATATTTAAAAAGAAAATTTCTGAAAAGCCTCTTTGAAAATGACTGTTTTTAACAGTGATTTAAATGTATCCCCAGATGGTTACATCTAGTCTTAATCAATGGGGTAACATATCTGTGATCAAATCAGCATATGAAGTGTACGCTATAAATAATAATCCGAATGACACCTCTGAGAGACTGCACTGAGCTTCAGAAACAACCTGGAATCTAATTGGCTAGCAGGCCCCAGAATCTATCACCAGAGAAATTAATCAATCAGTTTTTTAAAAAACTAATACATTGCCTGCATTACACTGTTTCTTTGTACTGATTTTTGGCATTTTTATAAATAGTACTTTATATCGTAATTTCTGAATTGATACAAAAAATACAGCTTCTTCACAGTAAATTACATTTCAAACATCTATTTCCAATATATCCCATTTTTGCAAAATGATAATTATATAATATGTGGAGAAATCAGTGAGATAGAAATTGTCGGTCAATATTGAGGCTGTAATTTGCCATTGAAAATGAATTATCTTCAGCAAATTCAAGGATGCAGCACCATTTTTCCCTGTTGACACACATTATGGATCTCAACATGGGAGCGCGTCATTCTTTGCTCTGAATCTCCCAAACGGAATGGGTGCCCCGCGCTTGTATACGGGCTGTTTCTAATGCCTCCGCCGCGCCTGTCTCGAGCAGGATGTTCGATGTGGGCGGCCAGAGGTCCGAGCGCAAGAAGTGGATCCACTGTTTCGAGGGCGTGACCTGCATCATCTTCTGCGGAGCACTGAGCGCCTATGACATGGTGCTGGTGGAGGACGACGAAGTCGTGAGTTTCTCCTCGGGAATTAAACCCCTGTACAGAACTTATCCTGGCACCCAGTCTCTTAGCATTACATCAAACGTCAGCCATTTTGTAGACATTACCTACCCCATCTTACACTGAGTTTTGAAAACATACAATCCATTTAAACAGCTGGAGATGCACTAAAGCAATTCAAGTATCTTGCGTAACAGTGCAAACCTGCAACCTCTGAGATCCATGCTCAGTTCCTGACTCATTATGCTACACTGCATCACATTTAGTATTTCTTTAACCTTTCTGAGATGGCTGCTGGGTCTGGAAAGGGTCTTGTGAACTTGTTGGCTTATTGTGACAATAATAGCTTTTTGTATTGAACTTGTATTGTACTGATAAAACTAACTTTTTCTTCTAAGACCAAGGACTGTCCAATTATATTTCTTATTCCAAGAGGCCCTGTTCTCTTCCTCCAAAAAAAATAAAAACAGTTATGGCCATTTGGCAAGTCTGTTCCTCAAATACTGCAGCTTGCCATATGTTTTAATGAGCAAAAAAGAGCATTACCACACCCCAGTAGGTATTTAGCGAAGCTCTCTCGTCTTTCTTCTTTACAGAACCGCATGCACGAGAGTCTGCATCTATTCAACAGCATCTGCAACCACAGGTTCTTCGCCACAACCTCAATCGTGCTCTTCCTCAACAAGAAGGACCTCTTTCAGGAGAAGATCAAGAAGGTCCACCTCAGCATCTGCTTCCCCGATTATGATGGTCAGTGGTGACAGGCTTGGTCAGTGCCCAGTACCGTGACAGCCTTGGTCTGTGCCCTTCACTTTGACAATCTTGGTCAGTGTTCATAATAGTTAGAGTGTGGGTCCACTGCAACAACATCAGGGGTAACAGTGAGAAAGAAAGATGACAGCTTGCCACTGGCCCCCGGGCATTTACAGTTTAGGGGGGTTACATTTCTTCAGACCAAAACCTCAATAAAAGCATTAATAACATAAAAATATCAATGGGCATGAAATATGGCAGATCCTTTAAGGCACAGAGATAACGTGTATGATAATTTAATAATTAATCAATGTGCTGCAAAATAATTATTAGAATGTGACCTTGTAATGTGTCTTTCTTCATACCAGTCCATCATTTTTTATTTCTTGTCTCTCCCTCTCTCAGGTCCCAACACATATGAAGATGCCAGTAACTACATCAAGAGCCAGTTTGAGGAGCTGAACATGAAGAAGGGGGTGAAGGAGATCTACTCCCATTTGACCTGCGCCACAGACACAGAGAATGTCCAGATAGTGTTCAACGCAGTCACAGACATCATTATCAAAGAAAACCTGAAGGACTGCGGTCTGTTCTAATAAGCTTGAGCAAAAAAAGGTAGTTCTATAAGTCACATCTAGGCCACTGTCCGATATATATATGAGAGTAACGGTGTAGCTAATAATAATGATATCAGTATCCTACAGCTGTCCAAGTAAGTTAACAACAGGTAACATAATCATATACAGGAGTGTGGGGTCCTTAAGTAGAAAGGGTTTTGTAATTTTTACTAGTAAAAGTAGTAGTTCAAATCTATGAAATAAAACAAAACCTTTCCTGGCAATATTTCAGTGTAGGAAAAGGAGCCTCTCTGAACTGTTTTGCTGGTGGATCAAACAAGAGTGATCCTTAGATGAATGTTACTCAGATCTAATAAACCTTGGCTGGATCGTCCGGGTGAGAATGTGCGATGTCCAAAAACCCAAAACACCCAATGGCCTGAGGTTACATCACTGATGATGTGTCTGAGAGCAACAAAGATGTATTATTCATTCATTCAATCTGGCCAGGCCAGCGACTTCCAAGAATAGACTGGATGCCTGCCATAGAGTGGTGACAGTTGGAGAGTCAGCAGACAGCTGGGAAAGACAGTACCAGAGGCAGCAAAGGCCAGGCAGCGACCCAAGCTGCTTCCTCTGAAAAGAGGAACCAAAATCGGATACGGAATTGCATAATGAAGTATACCCCCAGGGGAGCTTGTGGGAAGGAGGGGGGGGTGGGTGTTGAGAACCCCAGCAGGACTGACCTTTGGATAATCACCCATGCAAAAAATCAGCCGACAACAGGCATGGAATGTGTTTGTGACCAGGTTTGTAAGAACCTGCGTGGTCTGAAGAGCCACCAGGCCAAGATGAAATGCTCGGGCAGGGAGCAGCCAGTACAATGCACAGGAGATGGAGAAGGACCCAGGCTCGGAGTCACCCCACAGTGCCCAGAACCCCCACCCACCTCAAGCTCCAAGTCCGAGCACAGTGTCAGGTTATTGGCTTCCAGCCAGCAAGGAAGATCAGTTGTGTGCCATCAGATTGAAGATATGGGCAGGATTCGTCAGGCAGCAGCAAAGGAGGATGGTGACAGAAGACTTCAGGTATACATCAACGATCATCCTTGCAGTTGAGAGGTTTGGCAGAGAGGAGAAGCATAGTGCTGGAACCCCCCTGTGTGATGAACCCAAGGGTGGTCAGGTTCAGCCAGCTGAGGCAGGAACTGAGGTCGCTAATGCGCTAGGTCAAAGAGGCGGCAGAGGAACAGAAGGGTGCACTGGCAGAGCCCCGAAATATCCTGAGGAAGAAGCTCCTCACGCTCTGCCGAGCAGAATGGCACAGGTGCCGTGGGAGAGAGAGAAACAGGAAGTGGACAGCCTTCAATGCAGACCCCTCTGGCTTCGCCAAACAGCTGCTTGGGCTAAAACAGAGCAGCCACCCGTCTCGTCTGAAAGGGGAGATCGACTAACATCTCAAGAACAATGAGAGATGCAGCTGGGGAACAGGGCTTGGGCCGTCGCAGGGCTTTGATAAACCCACCAGCACCAATTTCAATGGCAAGGATCCCAGCAGGAAGGAGGCCCAGGACAGGTAAGAGCAGCAAGAGCAAGCTTGGGCTGAGTGGTGTACGCTACAAGGTACACAGGTGGTGTCCAAAACTTCTGAAAAGACTGTGTCGGATCTCAAATGATCTGGAGGAGGGGTAGAGCTCATCAGTGGAGATTCACAGAGGGTGTCTGGATTCCACAGGCAGAGCACTCCAGGAACACCAAGCAGTTTAGGACTCTCTCACTGCTCAGAGTGGAGGGAAAGATACTTTTCTGTGTCATTGCACAACACTTGAAGGAATACCTCAATGAAGAATCGGTGCACTGACACCTCAGTGGAGCAGGGCAGGATTCCTCAGGATCCAGGGTGTCTTCAGCACACAGGAGTGGTCACTCAGTTGAACAGGGAAACACGCGAGAGGAAAGGAGATCTAATCGTGCTGTGGCTGGACCTCACCAGCGTTTATAAATCCATACCCCACCAGCCTGTAGAAAATGCTTCGACCACCACCACACCCCATGCAAGATCAGAAACCTCATTCTGGATTACTACAGCAATTTTAGTCCGAGAGTTACGTCTGGGGCAATTACATCTGAGTGGCATCGGTTGGAGAAGGGGATCAGATCAATCAAACTGTGTTAATCTAGGTGGTGATAAAAGCAATATGGTCTGTACGCCTCCCTGTGGCACATCTTGTGGTAACTGCCTCTCCTCTCCCTTCCCCTTCTAAAGCACATTAACACCATAATTCACCTGTGACAGGACCCCATGAGACACAGCAGTGGAATTAAATCAAGTCTGCCCTGTCTATCCCAGGACACACTCAAATACCGACGTGTTTCTTTGTGTCTTCAGGCACCATCTCTCTTACACTCGATTCACAGCTGAACAATCACCACCTAACTTGCATATCTGCGCCTGTTTTCATTAAGATTCTCAGAGTGGAAGCGCTGGCCTGGGCTCGTGTTTATCCTTAGAGCTCTGAATGGACGATGTTAGAATACGGAATGCGCTGGGCTTCTGCGGGCGAGGCGAAGAATGCAGGTCTTGTGTCTTACAGCCGCGGCTCTCTGGTCTCCAAAGACCGGCCCACATCTGGCCTGCATCAGGTTCACCCGAAGCACAGCTGCACCTGCCTAGCATGTGTGCGCTGTGATTCATCCTCCCTCACAAAACAGGTCTGAAAGGGTTGCCCAGTGTGCACCTACAAAATTCAGAGCTGTGGTGAGCATCGAAATAAATTTAATTTCCATCTCCTGATCGACAACCTAGATCTTCTTACTCGCTCTCTCGTTTCTAATTTCACAGTTAATGTTTATTGTTATTTTTCTTTTTATTGCTTTTAAAATGAGACCTTTTTGTTTAATACTGTATATACAGCCCATTTTGGGATTCCAACCTCTTAAGCACAGTTGATTGCGCAAACTATTTTGTGTACTTGCTTTTGTTCTTTTTTTGTGCAAATAATAAATACATGAATAAATAAAGCAAGCATACAAATGTGAGGGCATGCTTTAGTAGTCATTTTCCATTGCTCATTATATTTGTTTCACTATATTTATATTTGAATCGTCCAGTTTTTTTTTTTTTTTGTTATGTTGCACTTATTACATCTCCCTCTACCTTTCTGTGCATGTTGATGCTCACTGAATAACTGAGGGAACAGTATAATAACCATACAGAATAGCATCCTCGTCCATGCTCAATAAATCAGGGTTTAACATATGGTAGGACACATGAACAGTTGTTACATTCATGAACAATGCAGGGTGGCAGTTTATATTGAATGTGGGAGTCAGAAGCTGTCTGTTTGCCAGCAGACTGCTGCCAGCCTTTCAATGTTCCCTCACCGATGCCAAGTCTTTTCTGACACTGCGAGTATCACCCTTAGGCTGCTTTTAACTCAGTCTGATCCGTTTATCTTTCTAACTCTTTTGGCAATCTCTGAGCATACTTTTCCTTGTTTTCTTTTTCTCCCTTTCTCTCTTGTTCTCCCTTTCCTTTTTCACCTTAGAAATCGGCTGTGTTTTGGAACGTTGCCCCCCCCCCCCGTTCTCTGCACTATGACATCACTGCTTCTGAAGAAAAGCCATTGGTCCTTAGACACCCTTCACCCCGAAGAACAGATGACCTCACCACGTCCTCACACGCCACCACAGGGAAGGGTTCGGCAGGCCGCACTGGGAAACGTATCACTCACTCCGAGGTCCGCACAGCTTCTCTAAACTATCCACAGAAAAGTGGACAAAGAGTTAATCTCCGTAAGTCAGTGATGAAAAGATTGGGCAACCTCTTGGTCTGGTTTCAGGAAAATGGCTTGCAATAACTACTCCCAGAGACTGCAGTGGGAATTCCCTCTGGACAGGAAAAAACAAACTAATGCAGAATAACCGCTAAATCAAAAGAACATGTTTTATGATGGCACCGTGAAATACTGTGGTATTTTCTCTGAATTATATTTTTTATCTTCGCTAGTCTAGTAAATTTCTCTAATTATACCTTAACTGTAAAACAGCTCTGCAGATATTACCCCATACACGACTGCAACCTAAAGCAGTCATTTATTCACACTGAAAACTTTATTTCATTTGATGTAATCAAGGTGACACAAGCTAACATTTAAATATATAAACACTGCTTTTCCCAGAGGCAAATGCTATAGAGTAATTTATTTTGTAAATAAGAGTAGACATATTCTCCCATATGTTAAAGAGAGAAAATGTATCTTCAAATATTTTAAGCATGTAAAATGCTAGACAAATATTTTGATTGATTACTGAGTAACTGTAACTGCCCTGGCTTGTAATGTGTAGTGGCTCAGAAATAAAGATATGCATGCAGTCCATGCGTTGTCTGTGTCTGTTTTCCATAGGCTCACTATCTGCTTTACAACACTAAAAAATATCATTCACAGCAACAGCATATGATACCCACACTGAGCAAAATGAGAATATACCAAGACACTATTACGTTTCCTCATGATTTACTTAAATTTACCAGTGAGCAGCGACGCGGAGTCGGCTGCTTGGTCTTCACCACCTGACAAAGATGGAATGGTGGAAACGTCAGTACTCGCAGGCTAAATAAAATGCTAGGTAACCTAACTATGCTAGTATTCCTTTCTGATTTTGAGTTATTTAATTTGCGAAGCACCTCCACAAATTTAGCGAAGTGCGTACGCCTCTCTGACACCACGTCGTTAATAAAAGGAGAAATCTGATAAAGCTCCTCGTGTATCTGACTCAAACACATGCTTCTCAACTAACGCAGTTCTCAAAATGACACGGAAATGACGCAGCGGTGTTAAGACAACATTTGGAGAATGCGCGTGCGGTAAATGTGGGACAAAGAAATTGCAATTGACAGAAAACAAGGAGAGCAACATTAGGAAACATCACTCTGCGGTACAGTGTGCAACTTTCGGTTCATACGTTGAAGCTCGATTCTCACAACCAGCCTCATCACTGCCCCTCTCAGCTCCCAAGCCAAACTCACAGTCTCAAACTCAAGTCCCCGATGGCTGTGGTGCTTGCTGGTTTTTGTTGCATTTCAGCACTTAATTGGTAATTTCAGTGACCGATTGTCGAAACAAATAGTTTCCAGGGCCTCTCTCAGCAGATGCCTGTGGCTCTCCACGACAGGAGTTTGTCCTGAAGCCTTGCCCTGATTGAGCATAATGGCTACCCTCTGCTCGGAGTCTGACAGCAGGCTAAGCAGCGGCGAGGGGTAGCCGCTTGCGTGTGGAAGGTTCCGGGCGCAGTGTTAAAGGGCTGCGATTTCTGTCCGTATGAATAAAGCACGTTTTAGCATTCTTCATTACCGTTACACCGACGGTTTATGTACAGGGACCTCTCCTTTGAGGAACAGCTCACTGTTTACCACAGGCTCTCAGACAAAGGCCGGATTTTCTCCTCCGTTTCGACTGGCCTCCGTTTCAAAGGTTCCCCTTCCCCCAGAGCAAAATTTGAAGTTGCAAACACAATGAGAAATCTGTTTCTAAGACAACTGCTCAGGATCCCACTACGCACGGAGAATGACTAAGCACATCCATTGTGTATTTAAACCTGACGCTTTCACATTATCATATTCAGGCGGTATGCAAAATCAATTCCTGCAATGTTTTTTGAATGCTTTTTTTTTTTTTTTTTTTTAACAAATATTACTGGAATAACCAGACCTAATCAGTGCTTCTCTCTCAGATATAGGTTCTGGTCAGCCCTTCAAAAGACTGTTTCATGCCCATTTGTTAGAAGTCACAGTTTTCTGTTTGTTATCAGCAAAGTAGCACACACTATTTTCCAGAGTGGAAATAAGGATTCTATCTCTCGCTTCGATGCACATTTTACAACCAGCAACATCACTTCACCCTAACGTCATTTCTATGGCAACAGTAGTCAAATCCACCTACACATCTGAACTATAACCAAGTGAACCACATGTTTGTATCATTTTTAAAAGTTACAGGCTTACAAATACAAATATTATGTCCTCCCTGAGATTAAAAATAATAGAAAAAATGCATTTGAAATGATAGCACATTTCCATGGAATAGACAGCATCACACATAGGAACTATTGTATCACATCTTATTTTCATTACAGGCTGTATGTAAATATTGATAATAACACGGACAGGTCTCTCTTTTTAAACATATTTTTGCTGTTTGAACATACAGCAGTTTTGAATGCTGCAGCGAGGATTGAGCTCGGGCTTCTGATTGTCACCTTCATGAATTCAACCACTGGTGTGGGCTGAGGCCATCCCTGTGTCTAGGCTACGACACGGTCACTTTTCCAACAGCAATGAGAATGTTCTGGAAACATGGGAAACTGGAAGTGCGTGGTACACGAGAGAAGTAACTTTTTTGCTTTTTTCACGATTAAAGGCACAGGAGTTCGCAGAAGATCTGAGGTTTCCGCATCCAAACGCGTTTGCTTAAGTGGTTACAACTCATGACCTTGAATCTGGTCACAATTTACTTGCCAGTCAAAATTTGAGAATCAATGTTCTGGCAAAGCTAGAAATCATTCTCAGCGAAATCATTTAGTGCATTTGTCCTATGGAAGAGCAACGTTGTAATTTTAAACTGGAGGGTTGTCACGGTAACCTGTTACGAGGCCTTCGCTTCACTAGCGAACTAGTCTCGCTTCACCCGCTACACGCATTTGGGATTACCCGTGTGTATCGACTTGTGTGTAACAGTATTAAGAAGACTTCTGACAATATCTCACAGGTGGAAATGGAAGGAGTCCAGTCCCCACGACCACGTGCTTCTGCGCAAGGGACTGGCCATCAAGAGAGAGGCGTTAAAGAAAAGCCAGGGAGAAGAGTTTGTCACCACCATTTAATAGTGTAAAGATTAACAATACATCTGTACAAAGTCAAACTGACAGAGAGATCACCAGATCTTTCACAGGAATGTACGGCACTTGGAAGTCGCTGCAGTCGATCACAAAATGGTATTTGGCTATTTGGCAACACTTTTAAAGTTTTACAGGGTCAAGGCATGCTGTTGGGACAGGGGCCAAGGAGAACATAACTGCCCTTCCCAAAAAAAAAAACGGTCACTTTGACAAACTAGATCTGTGACTGCCAAGTACATTTTGAACTGAGCCCCACTCAATTAAAACCCATCACTTTCAATTAAAAACTAATTTCTTTCTTTGAAAATTATGCTTAAAATACCAAGCAGTGAATGCCAACCCTGTTTCTGTTCCATGCATACAATTCAGGGTTTTTATTTGAACAGCTTCTCCATAGAAAGTGTTAAACAATCTGACTCAAAGCCACGGCCAAAACGTTAGCGGTTCTTGCTTAACAGTGACAGTAACTCCCACTCCGTGGACAAGCTCCACACATATAAAAATATCGGTTAGTATAAAGTGGTCCCTCAAAGACTCCCTCTCTAGTTTCGGTTAAAAAAAAGGAGGAAAAAAAAGAAGGTGTTCTTTTTTTTTTTTTTTCCCAGCCCCAAAACAGGTATCAACACTGGTGGATATGAAAATAATTTTCCGCAGTTTAAAGGGATTGTTCACTCTCTGAAGATTGGATATTATTTCAGTTTTCCTTACATGGTTTCAGCTGGACAGAACGGTTCTCGTGTGTGTCGAAGGTATTATGGATTCAGAGCTTTCCCACGACCTGAATGTTTTACAGTGGCTTGCGAAGGGTCATCGACGGATTTGTGCTTTAAAGCAAACGAAATATGTTTCATGTAACTCCAAACCGGCCTCATCATGCCTCCAGAGGTTTCCACTCTACAGCATACAATTATTTATTTGCCATTTTAATGTTTAAAAATGACATTTAATGTCATCTTCGTTTGGAACCATTTCCTGTGAGGAACTTGTCAGTATCTAAAATATCCTTTTACACGTAAACGTAAAAAAGGCTCGGTCTATTAAAAACATACATGGAAGCTGAAATATTATCCTAAAAAACTCCAGAAAGTGAACCGTCTCTTTAAGACTAAACTACAAACTGCACACTGGTTTCAAAGGTCAAACTATTTCACACTTTCAGCAAACAAGAGCATCAGTAGCAGTGGTTAGAATAAACAAAACCACCCGGGACCATTTCACAATGCATGACCCACAGGTAAATTAGTGTACCGGAAAAACTGCCATTTTTAGACAGAGGGGGAAAAAACGAAATCACTAAAATACTGATGAAAAATCAAAGTAAGCTCCTGTGAACAGCTAAATTAAATTCCTGAAATAAATCTATTCAATATTTACAATGGGCTGAAGATGATGTGATTTTGACAGCAAAAAAAAACAAAAAATGCAAGACTATTCAGAATAAGACTGAAAAACTGGTAAATACTGGTGTGTGGAGTATATAAAATGGCGACTATAGACCAAAAGCGGGTTTTCCCCACTTAGCCCACGGATGCAAAACCAAACATCAGAAACTAAAATCAGCGTTGTAGGTTTTGGTCATTGTGCATAGTAAAGTGGCAATCTCAGGACTGGCTGAACAGCAAACTGGTACGTGGAGGAAAACAGGTTGTATGTTTCTGTTCAGATGTGCTTCTACAATGCTGATGAAAGAGTATTTTCATTTTCTCTCTTTTATCCCCTTCCCAGGTCATATTACCAAACTGCCTAATGCGGCACCGTCCTCCGAGAAATCCAGAAAATACGCTCGAGTGAAATGCCAAAACTTCGCCGAATTTCAGGCAGAGCGCCCCCTGCTGTATGTACAAGGCTCTGCCCGGGTGCGCTTTAGCGTGGGTCGTAACGCGACGTCGTCTTCGTCGGGGAAAATAAAAGATCCGATATTTGGGAATTTGGCGCTGGAGCGCGGGGGGAATCTGCATGCAGTACGGTCACCGTCTCCGCCTCGTCCGAACCCCTCCAAACCCCTCCAAACCCCCCGAGCGATCTCCCACAAACAGCCCCAGTGATGATCATCCAATTAGTCATGCTTCAGCCACGAGAGCAACCTGCAGAGAGAGAGAGAGAGAGGGAGAGGGAGAGGGGGAGAGGGAGAGAGGGGGGGAGGAGAGAGAGAGAGAGAGGGAGAGGGAGAGGGAGAGAGGGGGGAGAGAGAGGGAGAGGGAGAGGGAGAGAGGGGGGAGAGAGAGAGAGGGAGAGGGAGAGAGAGAGGGAGAGGGGGAGAGAGAGAGAGAGAGAGAGAGAGAGAGGGAGAGAGGGAGAGAGAGAGAAAATTGAGCATGAGCCTTCTGTAGGTGCCCCACATGACCATGAGGGGGTTTCTAAACTGACCCAGGGCACACAAGCTCCCCTAGGGGAGCCACTGAACCCAGGCTGAGAGCCTGGCTGTGAGCCCAGAGTCCAGCACTGGACCCTGAGCACATGGCCCTGGAGATCCAGTGCACCAACTGGTTTTCCATATTACACTTACAATATCATCAGCAATAAGGTGTTCATGATGCAAGGTGTGTAATGTGTCCTACCTGTGTGATGTGCAGTACCTGTGTGAGGTGCAGTCAGTACCTGTGTTAGGTACAGTACCTGTGTGAGGTGCAGTACCTGTGTTAGGAGCAGTACCTGTGTGAGGTGCAGTACCTGTGTTAGGTACAGTACCTGTGTGAGGTGCAGTACCTGTATTAGGTACAGTACCTGTGTGAGGTGCAGTACCTGTGTGAGGTGCAGTACCTGTGTTAGGTGCAGTACTTGTGTGAGGTGCAGTACCTGTGTGAGGTGCAGTACCTGTGTTAGGTGCAGTACCTGTGTGAGGTGTCCTACCTGTGTGAGGTGCAGTACCTGTGTGAGGTGCAGTACCTGTATTAGGTACAGTACCTGTGTGAGGTGCAGTACCTGTGTGAGGTGCAGTACCTGTGTTAGGTGCAGTACCTGTGTGAGATGCAGTACCTGTGTGAGGTGTCCTACCTGTGTGAGGTGCAGTACCTGTATTAGGTACAGTACCTGTGTGAGGTGCAGTACCTGTGTTAGGTGCAGTACCTGTGTGAGGTGCAGTACCTGTGTGAGGTACAGTACCTGTGTGAGGTGCAGTACCTGTGTTAGGTGCAGTACCTGTGTGAGGTGTCCTACCTGTGTGAGGTGCAGTACCTGTGTTAGGTACAGTACCTGTGTGAGGTGCAGTACCTGTGTTAGATACAGTACCTGTGTTAGGTACAGTACCTGTGTGAGGTGCAGTACCTGTGTGAGGTACAGTACCTGTGTGAAATACAGTACCTGTGTGAGGTGTCCTACCTGTGTGAGGTGCAGTACCTGTGTGAGGTGCAGTACCTGTGTTAGGTACAGTACCTGTGTGAGGTGCAGTACCTGTGTGAGGTGCAGTACCTGTGTTAGGTGCAGTATCTGTGTGTGGTACAGTACCTGTGTGAGCTGCAGTACCTGTGTGAGGTACAGTACCTGTGTTAGGTACAGTACCTGTGTGAGGTGCAGTACCTGTGTTAGGTACAGTACCTGTGTGAGGTGCAGTACCTGTGTGAGGTGTCCTACCTGTGTGAGGTGCAGTACCTGTGTTAGGTACAGTACCTGTGTGAGGTGCAGTACCTGTGTGAGGTACAGTACCTGTGTGAGGTGCAGTACCTGTGTTAGGTACAGTACCTGTGTGAGGTACAGTACCTGTGTGAGGTGCAGTACCTGTGTTAGGTACAGTACCTGTGTGAGGTGCAGTACCTGTGTGAGGTGTCCTACCTGTGTGAGGTGCAGTACCTGTGTTAGGTACAGTACCTGTGTGAGGTGCAGTACCTGTGTGAGGTACAGTACCTGTGTTAGGTACAGTACCTGTGTGAGGTACAGTACCGGTGTGAGGTGCAGTACCTGTGAGAAGCTCAGCGGTCTCAGTACAGCCCACACTCCTTCAGGTTGTTTTTGATGATGACGTCGGTGACGGCGTCAAAGACGAACTGCACGTTCTTGGTGTCGGTGGCGCAGGTGAAGTGCGTGTAGATCTCCTTGGTGTCCTTCCGTCTGTTCAGGTCCTCAAACTGGCACTGGATGTAGGCCGCCGCCTCCTCGTACGTGTTGGACCCTGAGCCAGAACCAACATCAGACCCAGCATTTTCTCACATCAGTTAGTGCACAACCACCACCTCCCCCACCACAACAGGGGAGAGGGGGGGAGGGAGATAAGGAGGGAGAGAGAGAGAGGGAGGGAGGGAAGGAGAGAGGGTGGGAGAGGGGGAGGGAGTGAGAGAGATAAGGAGGGAGAGGGAGAGAGGGAGGCAGGAAAGGAGAGGGAGAGGGGGGGACAGGGAGAGAATGAGAGAGAGAGGGATAGAGGGAGGCAGATAAGGAGAGAGATAAGGAGGGAGATGGAGGGAGGGAGGGAGGGAGGGAAGAAGAGGGAGAGAGAGTGGGACAGAATGCATAACAAGACACAGAAGATTCATTCCATCCCCAAAGGCTAAATTAAGACACACATCCCATAATAACTCTCAACCTCCTCATTTCCGCCTCTGGAAATCGCCATGGCAAAGACGCATGCTTATGCACAACACAGCACGCTTTAAATCCTTCAGCTTTTAATGCGGTAAAAATAAATGATTTCATAAAATTTTGTTCCTCCCATCTGTCTCAGATTAAATCTCATTTTCCTGGTGTGGGAACAGCTAATTAAATATGAGAAACGAGAAAGAACGTTTTAATACTTCTTTGTCCTTTTTAACTGGAGAAGTTGGACAAAGCTGCGAGCACCAGAACGCACATTTATTCCAGCGCTGCTTTTCGGCGTGCTGAAAACACGGCTTTCTAAATTCGCCTCCGTCCTTACGCGAAGTAGCGCACGCGTGCGCGTGTGGAAAAGGCACAGGGGTTACGCGACGGGGGAACTGCCGTAACGACTCTGCTATCCTAATAAACTCCGCCGCAAAGCAGAAACGGACGAGGACGCTTTCGTTTCGCGTCGTGCCGCCATGCCGAAATTCGGCGAGCGTTCCACTCCCGAGCTGAACGAATGAGATGCCTCCGCCGCCTTTCTCGAGAGAACGGCGCGACGCTTCGCTGCTTCCCCGTCTAATTGCCCGAGGCGGGGCGTAAACATTACATAATTACCAAAACAGATTGCGACGCTAGACCCAGGCGGCCAAATTAACCGTCGGATGCCTGCGTCCGAAGCGAGCCTCGTAGCGCGGAGAAGCCGCGAAGACCGCCGTTCCTCACGGACGATCCACAGGGCGATTACACTCAGCGCTCTCTCCTCTGACGGTACCCCAAAACTCCACCCGTCCCTCCTCAGCCTCCCTCGTTCTATCTCCATATTCCATTTGGGCTACGCACCGATATCTGCTTTCCTTCAGAATATTAATAGCAGGTGTGTTGCCTAGCTTTATTAATCAGTCTATATTATATTAGCTCTGTTATTAATAAGTCTTCTGTCCCTTCTTGGCCACACGTTTCTTTTCTACTCCTGAGACTAATAGTGAGTTCTGATTTCCGTAAGTCGCTCTGGGTGAGGATGACTGCTAAGTGATTGTCATGTAACATTTTCACCTTCAGACACCTTTAATGCAAAAAAAACATCTATTTTAAGAAGAACACCTGAAATAGTGTTACTAACAATGGAAGAAAAAACGATGGAGAGAAAAAAAGTTTTTTTCTTCAGCCATACTTTAGAACTTTTCAACCCATTTCCCCCCTCATGGTTGCAGTATTCTAATTTAAGGTAATGAAAGTAATGCCTCTCATATTAAGCAAATTTAAAAAAAACAAGTGTTCCTGTGAGAACCACACAAAGATGAGGCAATTTCTTAAAACAGAGAACTCAGCTACGGTATGAGACAGTGCCAAAATGAAGCTGTTCAACAGGAAGACGCAGAAAGACCACAGGGAAATGACATGGAACATTTTTATTTATACATCGCCTAGTACTGAGGTGTCCAGTAGCCCAATAACTCAAAAAAGCAAGGAAGAAATGTCTGGTCAGACATGCAAAGCTTTTGGAAACAGCATAGCAGGAGAGTCAGGAGACATTTCCCACACTTGCTTTTGTCAGAACTCCAGGCCGAATTGAACACGTTCTGCAGAGGTTATTTTACAAATAGTAATTCACTTTATGTAAAATAATTAATCAAATCTGTGATTGTATATATATATATATATATATACAGTACTGCAGTAATTACAAATGTTACTATCTCGGATCTCAATTTTGTCTTGCTAATAGCAATACGCCTACAAGTCATTCCCAAATAAAGAATTCCCCCTCGTTTTCCACTATCTCCAGCCAATGAGCTGAGAAAAATTCTCCCCGTGTTCTCCTCCATTTCTCCACCAATCAGCAGCGCGCTCCTCTGCTCTCCGGGAGGGGCCTCACGGAACGGCTGACTGCTGCGTTTTTTAAATTTCGGGCTGATTGTCTAAACCCGCCAGGGCAAACCGAATTGATTTCCTCCGCCTCGCTGAGCTGCTCCACAAATAGAAGCCGGGCCTCGTCGGAGCAGCGGGGAGCAGCTCGGCTTCTAAAGCGCGAGGCACCGGCACAGCGCGGCCCACAATGCATCTGGCTTCAGCGCGGACGACCAGAGCGCGTCCTGACGCCTTTTAAAAACAGGGCAAAGTTATGATGGCACAACTCCACCGGGAAACAGATTCAGCGTTGGAAACGTGGAACATAACGCTTAGCGTTTTTACTTATTTATGCGCAAATATATTAAAAATATTTAACGGAGGAAATTCTCCAAACTGTAATTGGTCTAATAAAGTCTAGTTAGCTTATAAATGTAATTATGTAAATCAGCCCTATTTTATGTTCATAAAAAGAAATCACAGGAGACATTTTGAGATGTAAGGGCACAGTGCAATTTATTCTTGCACTCTTAGCCATTACTCAGGGAAATTGGAACTGTTTATTTTAACACCTGCTCTGGTGAACTGTTCTGGTATCCAGTAAACAACCCCTCACTTTCATTTCAGATTAACAAATCACTGGGGAAAATTTTCAGTTCAGCAAACAGCAAGCTCTATGTGGCCCAACTGCCTTAAAGGCATACCACGCAGGACGTTTACCTTGAAATTCTAAAATAACCATGCTCAGACATATCTATGGTGGTCAATCTCTGTCTTAGAACATATTTGTCGAATCTGTGCTCCTCTGCCTGTATTTCTTCTTCTAAGATGTGCTCGGGACGTTTCTGGGTGTGTCGCTCTTTTCTGTGTGGGGAGGGGCGGGCGTGGCTACAGAGCTGGGGGGGGGGGGGGTCAGGTTTCAGCGGAGCGTTTGTAGCTGGCTAGCTACCGCAGTGGCGGAGGTGAGAAAGCACGAGCACAGTGAAGCGAAACGACAAACCGTTCGTTCAAAAACCAGAGGCAGCCGTGGAATTGCTTTCCTCGATGCCAACAGCTGTTGAGAAACAGAAGTATAAAAACTGAATAAAACGGACATAGCACATAAAAACGGAGGTGAGTGGATGGGTTTGAGGACGGAGAAGACTACTTTGATTGTACACACAGGACTACAGCAAGGCTAAACATCCTGCATAGTATGCCTTTAAGATAGCCCCAAACTCTGCTAAACGGCTGCTAAGTCCCGTCCCCAACCTCTGAAGCAATATGTGGGCACACATATAGTTCAGTCTGGGTGTGAGCAGGTCACTAAGAGCTATTCTTTCTGGGGGCGAACTTCTTTTAAAAACACCGCACACAAGCCTGCGATCTTCCATGCACCATTCAAAAATGTATGAATAAGAAGAACTGCACAAAGGCAAACAAAGTGGAAGCATTTTTTAAATACGCATAGCTGTTAGTTATTATTTTGTCATTACAGAGGGGAATGAAGACTTTCAAATGAACATATTTTCACACCTAAAACTTCCTATGATCACAGGTGGCGTATATAGGAGTATACGGTATCGCGACCGGGACACAGTGACAATTTTTGATGCGTCTGAATTATGTTTTTTTTTTTTTTTTTTTTACTTTCTCCTCAGAATTCAAAGAGCAATCGAAGCGCATCCACGGGGGTCGTATGACGACCTTGGGCTGTCGAGTGAACATCCCCGGCAGATCCACGGGTTTATCAGAGAACGATCTCGCTCGTACTCTTCAAAAAAAACCCGCAGCAGGCACCCTCCCTGCTTTCATCCAGCGGGGATGTTGCGTAACATCCCCCTGAAGACCACTTCAAAAGCATCTGTCTCCGTGAAGTCGAAACCACAGCCATCTGCATGCCAGTACAGTGACAGACACCTTTAATCACAGAGGCTCGTTCTCTCAGTGCTGAAGTATAAACATTAACGCAGTGAAAACGCTGCACGAATTCACCACGTATTTTTGAGAATTTGGGAAAATGCCGTAAAAAGTTTATTTCGTTCATTTATTCAGAAGTTGTATACATTGCATGAATATGTGATGAAAATTCTATAAATGCCCATGTCCTTTACACATTAGTTCATTAGCCTAATAACTTATTCGAGCCAACATTATGAGTGCGTAGCCTGCCAATAAAGCATCCTGATTTTGAAGCTGAATTTGAATTTCACAGCAGTCTGCTGTAGAGGAGTTGCAGAGGTTGCAGGTTTGATTCCCAGGTGGTCTACTGTCAGAATTGATAAAGCACTTAGCCTAAATTCCTTCAGGACATACCCAGCTGTATAAATGCTTAGAGTGTGAACTAGAGTGTAAGTTGCTCTGACTAAGGGCATCGCTAAATAAGTGAAACTCCTCACCCGAATACTCCGGGTAGCAGATGGTCAGCGGGCTTCTCTTGATCTTCTCCTCGAACAGGTCCTTCTTGTTGAGGAAGAGGATGATGGAGGTGTCGGTGAACCACTTGTTGTTGCAGATGCTGTCGAACAGCTTCATGCTCTCATGCATGCGGTTCTGCAAAGAAAAAAACGCACCGATCTAGTCCCCGATTGGCTCAGATGTGTCACATGGGCACCAGGACCAGCCAATCACATGTGCATTTGTGTAACTGCCATTTAGCGTAAGTTTACGTGATCTCATTAGCTGGGATGGCCAACCCTGGTCCTCAGGATCCACACGGCTGTATGGTTTATGATTTCAGCTTGAACACTGCATTGATTTCACCTGTCCGAGCTGATTGAATGTCTATAAATTCATTATTTAAAGACTCATCACACCACCAATGAGGAAAAAAAAAACAAAGCAAAATGATGACTTACAAGTACACTCAACTAACTCTGGCAGGAAATAATGAGCAGAGAATGCCTGACCTTATCAGCAAAGATTCTGCGTGTGAGATAAGTGACTTAACTCTAATTACAAGAACCAACGTCTGCAAAAGCATACGGAGAAAGCCTAGTTCATCCTGCCATTTGCCAAATAAATAGCCCAGTTAGCAAAACGGTTTTAAAAGAAACAGCATGTGAATTTGGCAACTGGCTTGAGAAATGCGAGGTACAATTCAGCAATTTGTGAAATAATATTTTTAATAGTAATCATTGCCACCACTTCTTATGGCCACCTTTAAGCCTTGGGTTTGTGACTAGCTGCATAGCCGTGTAAAACACTGGAGAACTGCATCTGCAGCCTGTGCAGACCCAAGCAGCCAGGTGAGGCGAGTTAGCGGCGTAGCGCAATAAAGTGCAGCGTAACAAGCGAGACTGGCACGCCCGCAGATCTCCAAGGGCGAGAGCAAATAAAGCCGCTACTGCGACACCCCTTAGCGAGGCACTTAGCGGTCCCAGAGGAGCGCGGCGTACCAGCGGCTCTCCGTCGCAGTCATGGGACCGCGGCTACTGCTGAGCTGCTGCTAATGAGACCGCAGTGACCGGCTAAGGGGGGGCGGGGGGGGGGTCCCTGCCGAGCTGTAACGAGACCCACTCCACCTCTGGGCTTGTGTGTACAGTGACACAGCCATACAGGCTGTGATTTCCACATACGTTTATCCCTTACGGCCAGTCCTGATTAACGTTATCAGCTGATAAAAAGGTTAAATAAAGGTCATTAAAAAAAAGGCTGCAATGTCATAGAACACTTTTAAAGGAGATTTAGCACGGCGTGAACCGCCTGGTTTCAGAACGCTTGCTTACGCCTGCCCTGGACCCCGAGATTCAACGCGTCTAATCCACAGCTAACGGCCAGACCGATCCGTTCAGCTAACGCACGGCTCGTCGTCATGGAAACAGCTCATTTAAACCGTCGAACGCGAAACTCGGCCGGTCTCGTCTCCTCGCGGTCCTGATCCGAACGGGGGGGTGGGGAGGGGGGGGGGGGCTCTCTCTCACCATCTCCTCGTCCTCGGCCAGGACCAGGTCGTAGTCGCTGAGCGCCACGCAGAAGATGATGGCGGTCACGCCCTCGAAGCAGTGGATCCACTTCTTCCTCTCCGACCGCTGGCCGCCCACGTCGAACATCCTGCGGAGAGGGACGGAGAGGCGCTCTGGGTCAGACCGAGCCGCCGCACCCCACTTCACCCCCCCCCCCGCGGGGAAAGAGGGCCCAATCCATTTCAATTCAGCCAGTTCATCAAATTCATTTCAATTCATTAACTGAAAAATCCTCATAGAAACTGGTCATTTTTCCAGTTCATGAACTCCGAAGATTGAGCAGTGAAATATAAGAGGGATTAAAATGTGCGAGCGCTCACTTATTGGACAGAAGGGTTTATTACAGTCTGCCAGGAGCACCCAGCTGTGGGGTACGCTAGCAGGGTAACCAAACACACACACTCACATGTGCGCCACAGAACTATGAACACAAACACGTAGTTACCCAGATGCACAAACACAACACAGAATAACAGAGAACATATTTCAACCACTGCAGGGCTTCATTGGGCGAAACTTCCTGAATTTCCTGAATTAGTTGACTCCTAGCCCTGCCTGGTTACTCTAGTCAGCCCAAAATACAACTAGGGTTGGATATTCTAACGTTATTCAAACTCTAAGAAAACAAACAAACATTCAAGCGTAAATATTCACGCTTAAAAGCCATCTCAAATGTTCAGGTTAACGTTTTTTTCCACAACTTGACTGCGTTTGTGTTTTTGTTCAAATAAAACACACCTATGCTAGTTAACCTTCCCAAATTCTCCCACGTCACTCCTCTGCTGCGATCACTCCACTGGCTATCGGTCGCTGCCAGGATCCGGTTCAAAGCCCTGACCCTTGCCTACACTGCTGCCAACAGGACAGCCCCCATCTACTTGCAGGACATGACTCGATTCTATGTGCCTGCTCGACCACTCCGCTCTGCGGCAGCAGGGCGCCTTGTAACCCCTCCCACCCGCCCAAAGGGATCACAGAGCTTCTCCACCCTAGCTCCCCAGTGGTGGAACGAACTCCCCGTCCCTCTCCGAACCTCCCCCTCACTACCCATCTTCCACCGTGGCCTGAAGACTCATCTCTTCAGACTATACCTAGATTACCCACCACCACGCTGCATATTTCACTCTAAATCCCCCCCCCCCTTTTTTCATGGCACTTTTTGGTAATTTGTATCTGTCCTAATACTGTAGCTTATTCTTCTGCCTAGTTGGCTTTGCAGAGGTTAGGTCTGAATAGTGTTCACTGTGTGAACTAAACTGTGTTCTTGGCTAGAAATAGCTGTACAAAATAAGTATTGTACCTTACTGAACCTGTGTTTAGCAGTTGTCTATGACCATGAAATGCACTTTTTGTACGTCGCTTTGGATAAAAGCGTCTGCCAAATAAATGTAATGTTATATCTCTGCTTTCATTGGTTAGCTGTCTTGTGGACATAACACACAAAAACAGCCCGAAAGTTGGTCAAATTCTGACACTCAGTTCAAAATTTAAAACTGTAATATATATTTCAATATATTCAACCTGTTTTAGAAGGGAAATTCAAAAGTAGTAGCTTTTACTACATGGCCTTTTAAACACAACCTCCTTGCATTTTAAATCCATGAAAACTACGTAAGAGCCGGTCTTATGATAAGTAGGTTGCAGGTTTGAATCCTGGCACTGGAGTTAGGCGCTTGAGAGAACCCAAACTGCAGGGCGTCGTCCCAGGGTAAATACACACACAGCTCATTATTCACCCGATCCCCGTGAGCCAGACTGATCCTCGCTCACCCTTCATCCAAAAGGCCATGTGAAAAATTCAATTAGAACAGGCAAATGTTGAGGACAAATACTGGCATCAAGGAGAACAAAGACAATGTTTTTCAATCACACGATCTCACTCTCCTGGGGGCAAACATGTTCCAGTCTGCGCCTACACTTTTTGGATTTTAAATTAGTGGAAGTAACAAAAACTATTAAATAAAGGCTGAATCGATTAAATTGCAGTTGAATTTAATGTCGAATCGATTAAAATGCAATCAAATTAAATACTGCATCAAATAAAATGCAATTAAAAAGACAATCCCCCCCAAAGTCACATATTATAGCCAATTTGGCAACTTTGCTGGACAGTCCAAACAAGACGTGTCAACCACTCAGACACAGGCTACATTGGTGGGCGGGATAATTTGATTGACACCTGTTGAAGCTGTGAAACATCCACTGAAGTGGTGCAGAAAGCTGCAGGGATCTGATAAGCGTGGTAGAGAAAGCCCCAGTGGTGGCAAGTGGAACTGCACAGCATCAAACTAATTAACCTGCTTCCGAACAAAAAAATAAATGTCAGGGCGATCAGACACAATGATAAAATGATCTGTGAACAATTTTATTTCAACACGGAGGGGTTATTTAATTTGACAGCATCAACATTTCCATATTAAATTTAACTGCGTTTTATTTGATGCAATATTTAATTTGATTGCAATTTAATCGATTCAGTGTTTCTTTAATCATTTTTGCCACTTCCTTCCCTCATAGCTTTAAACACCCCCCCCCCCCCCCCCCCATACACACATCAAAACTTTATGCAGTCATTAGGCACTCTGCTAAACTCTATTTGTAGGGGTGCAGAGACAAATTTTCTCTCAAGATTCTGACATGCTAGATCACTTCTAATCGGCTCAAGTTAACACACTGTTTTCCTTAAGGTGCCGTCTTCCCAGTATCACTGGCACAGTTTTTAATTTACTGCGACCTGTTAGTATATGCATAGCATTCGGAAAAGTGCTGTATAAACGTAAGGATATTCTATATTCTATTCTATTCTGTTCTATTAGGATTAGCATCTTTCCTCATGTCAAAGACAACCATATGCGCACACACACACACACACACACACACACACACACTCACTCACACACCCTCTCATACACATACACACACACTAACACACACACACTCACACACCCTCTCACACACCCTCTCATACACATACACACACACTAACACACACACACACACACACACACCCTCTCACACTCACACTCACACTCACACTCACACTCACACTCACACTCACACTCACACTCACACTCACACTCACACTCACACTCACACTCACACTCACACTCACACTCAGCTTTGCTGGTTTGATGACGAGCTACAGGAAGGCACTCATCCATCTCTCCGGTTTCCGTGTTAATGCGGTTTCTCCTCCTTCGCCAGGCTCTTTCAGACGGCCTTAACGCAGGAGTGCCAGCCGGCATCAGCCAGAATCACGTTTGGCTTTTTAAACCGGGACCTTAACCTTCGCTCTGGAGCCAATCACTCCCTGGGGATTCGCTAACGAGCCCGAAAAACTGCCTCTGGTGCAATGTGGAGTCCATTACGGCTCCGAAAACTCACTTAACTCCTCAGCCTTTATCACAGTGCCGCCTCTGTTCTCACTCATATTTTATTCATTCCTGTATTTCTTATATTTATCAATTAATATTTATCCGTTTTGTAAATCCATGTGCCCATCTGAGTAGTAGCATCTTTAACGGCAAAAGAAAACTGCATTGTGCAAATATGTACTGTGCACGGTCTTTTTATGCTACCATTTCGATACAGTTTTTGTTGTTGTTGTTGCTGCAACAGCAAAAATAGCAACCGGAAGAGCAGACAGCAACAGCCCTGTTGTACTGAGTTCTTGCCTAATTTTATACATCTTTTCAGTACTTCAGAACCACACCAGCTCTGGAATAAATCACCAGCCATGCAATGTAAATAAAACCGTGGCAGCAGCTGTACACCACCCACTACAGAATAAACCACGATGATGACCGAGGAGATGTGTTGCCGCTTTGCCACAGAACTACCCACAAGGCTTCTGATTACTGACCTTTCCCATAATGCCCTGCTCCCCGGCTTGTTCTCAGCTAATTAACCCGGCCCGGAGTCTAACGAGCTCGCCTCAGGTAATCAGCCGTGGAAACGGAGGTGGAGCGCACGTGACCGAGCGCGGCTCGCCGTGTTCCGCGAAACGTCCGAGAACACGGGAAGCCGCCGCCGCTCCACTGCCCCCCCCCCCCCCCCCCCCCCATTCCTCACAGATAACAGGCTGGGGGGGCGGGGGCAGAATGAAGTAGGCAGATGTGGCTCATTTTTCTCAATTTGTTTCCCGGAAAATGCGGAACGAATGCAGAGCGCCCGAACGGCACAGAGCCACCCCCCCCCCCCCCCCCGCCAGACCCCCCCACCCGAACAGCACAGAGCTCCCCCCCCCCCACACAACCTGTCAGCCGCTGCTGTCCGTAGCGGAAGAAGCCAGTCCCGCAGCTCTACGCAATATCTACAATATTTATATGCGTGAGCACATATTCAGGCAAACACTCAGAAGGCAGGAACACAGTGCTTTTGTTTTACGTTGTTCAGGGACCCCTCAAATAGCCACGACCCTTCCTGTGAACTAAAATATGAACACATGCTGCATGTAATCTTCCTTAAATGTCAGTGACACTGGACATTCAAAGGTTACTTTACATTGCATTTTATTTGTTACAAATTATTTGTAATAAATAACACAAAATTGTCGTGTACAAGTTTGCAGTATTTTTTTTTTGTAAAGAACATTAAGTAACATAAATATGAATTTCATTACGCTGTTATAAAGGCATTGTTTATGTGCAGACTCACTACTCATTACGTTTTAACGAACCTAAGCCTTTGACCTCCACTGAGCCTGTAATACGCGCACGTACACACACGCACACCCGCTTCTTATCCACGCTTCGTAAATACAGGCTAGGTTTTACCTTTTACCTAAGCGTAATTACATCATTTCAAATGTATTTGCCTTCTGGTAATGCTCAACTTGCAAGCACTGCATTTGCACTCCTGAGTTAGCGCGATGCTATCTCTGCACTTCCGACTGACGCAAGTTATGGTCATACTTCACAGCGACGTGATGGTTATCTGCTTTGAGTCTATCTGAAGAAGTTACCGGAATGAAACCCAAAGCAGCTCGGTGTGACAGTGTCATTTCAGTCCACGCTAATGATTGGCTCATAAATGGTGCAGCATAATAGCCAGGCTCCTGAAATAAGCCGGTTTAAAATCCGCGTTCCTGGTTTTATCCCTGACGCTGATGGTCAGGTGACCAATGTAAGGTCGTAGGCATGGGTGGAGACAGGGCAGTACCCTCCACTGAGGACACTGAGTTCAGATCCCCTGTAGTTAATTTCATTCTTTAGTGAGAACATCAGTTGCAATTCATTTAGGAGAGGAATGAATGGTCTTCAATATTTTTTCAAATGTAAGCCTAATCTAGATCAATAAATTAAAGGGAAAAAAAGAACACACAACCCCTTGCCCAGATTCATACAAGAAGATTGACACCAATTGTGTGTGTCCCTGTGCGTCTAGTACAAGGATATTAGACAATTTGAGCTGCATGCTAACAGTGTTAGCTCTATCAATGGCTGCAGATGGATGGCACTAGCTTGCTTAACTCCTACCTTATGATTTACTCTAATCCACCTCTAGCGAGCAAATTAGTCTACCACGTGTCAATTTAACTCGCTTTCCATTAGCATTGTCGGAATAATGTTCTTATAAGTATCAAGTGTAGGCTAATTCTTGGAAAAAGGATAGGTATAGCTAATTTGACAGTATCTCACTTCCTTGTTCTATCACATCACAAAATGACGTGGGTGGTCATTCTGAAGATTGCTAAAAAAAGGGAGGCAGGACAAAAAGAGTAAACAATTAGATCTTTTAGGGCTGATTTCTTGCCTTCAATTAAAAAAAAAAATTTACATTGTGAATCATAAAATAGATAAGAATAGAAGAATAGACAACTTCTTCCATTTGGTTGGTGTATTTCATTTTTTATACTATCTGGTGTTTACCCTTTAATTCCAATCATCGTTCTTCAGGCAAAGTCAAAGCCCATAATTACTATCACATCACTCTGAAGTGCAAAGATAAGTGTCATGTCATGTTTTTAGTTTAATGTGTGAGTGTTTGTGAGGTGTGTGTGTGTGTGTGTGTGTGTGTGTGCAAGTGTGTTACTGACTGAAGTGGGTACTGACTTGAAGTACAGCTCCTTGAAGGTGAAGTGTGTTTCCACGATGCCAGTGGTTTTCACTCGGGTTCGAAGCACATCCTGCTGGGTGGGGATGTAACTCTGCTGGGATATCCTGTCCAGGTCATTCAGGTAGCTGGTGGGGGGGGGGGGGGGGGTACAAAAAAATTAAAACAGAGCACATCCAGATCAAACAAGCACCATTTCAATGCCTGCATTAAAGAACAACTCATTTTTGGTGACATTTTCTAAGACTGGTTCTTCACAAGAGATGTAAAACAGCGCTCATAAGCTCTACATTAGTATTATGTCCAATGTCACCATTAACGCAGCAAATGATATTACCATGACACATGAGAGGATTTATGTTTGTGTGTGCATGTGTGAGCACGAGTATGTAAGTGTGTGTGTGTGTGTGTGTGTGTGTGTTTGTGTGTGTGTATGTGAGAATGGGAGAGTGTGAGAGAGCGAAAGTGAGAGAGAGAGAGAGTGAGACAGAGAGAGGAGGAATACTAAATATGGGCCCCCACTGGACAGTGAAGGATAAACACACTACGTGTCTATTTATGGTACAGCATAAACACACAGCTATACCAAGTTTCTGCCCCGCCCTACAGCCACACACTTCACCTTGAGCCATCATGGACGCCGTTACACCCTACACACTTCACCTTGAGCCATCATGGACGTTGTTACACCCTACACCCTTCACCTTGAGCCATCATGGACGCTGTTACACCCTACACCCTTCACCTTGAGCCATCATGGACGCCATTACACCCTACACACTTCACCTTGAGCCATCATGGACGTTGTTACACCCTACACCCTTCACCTTGAGCCATCATGGACGCTGTTACACCCTACACACTTCGCCTTGAGCCATCATGGACGTTGTTACACCCTACACACTTCACCTTGAGCCATCATGGACACTGTTACACCCTACACCCTTCACCTTGAGCAGTCATGGACACTGTTACACCCTACACCCTTCACCTTGAGCAGTCATGGACACTGTTACACCCTACACCCTTCACCTTGAGCAGTCATGGACACTGTTACACCCTACACATCATTTTTCCATAATAAAGCATCGTCCTTTACTGGAACCCATCCATTAAGCGGAAATGTACTGCCGTTGCACTGTGGAGTCTCTTCCATGAGATGTCAAAAGTTACAGGGACAGCTAGAAAGTTTCTGATATAATATTACTATAAAGTTTCTTGAAAAATGTCATGTGACCAATACAAACAAAAAAAAATATGTATGTAAAAATAAGTATTACAAATCTGTGTGTAATCAGTGAAGTCAGAAAAATTTTTACTAGTGCTGGTCTATTTCCGTCCTGGTCAGGACTAGCAAAGCGCAGGACCGGTAAGAGCACAGAGCTCACAGAAACACCGGTGTTGTTTTTAACTGACGTAATACTGCTGCAATTCAACAGCTCGCTCAAACAGAGGCTTCGAATGAAATCCTGGCGGAGACTGAGCCGGGGCTGCCGGTGCGGAGCAGCAGAACCCCCGACGCTTTTCTTCATTTAAGAAAGGCCGACCGCATGAACGACCCGCAGAATGAGGAAGCACTCTAATTCACCCCCGGGTGGCGAATGAACCAGTCTATCGTGCGGGCATAATTGCGTCTGCGACATATTGTGACGAACAACAAGCAGAGCCTTTTGCAAAATGAACGCTGGCCTTCGTCGTCTCCTAAGAACAAATGAGTCTCATTCTCGGGCAAAGACGATCTCAAGAGAGACAAAACCAAGAGAAGCTAGTCGGAGGTTTTTTTTTTTTTTTTTTTAAAGCTTTCGCAAAACGAAAGCTGGCCTTCGCCATCTCCTAAGGAGGAATGAATCTCATCTCAGACAACGACGATCTCCAGAGAGACAAAACTAAGAGGAGCCAGCAGCCTTTCGTCACTCTCACAGTGACCCCTGGAGCCTCAGGTAACCGAGAACGCAGCGGTCTGAACAGGAAGAGGCAGACCTACTGACGGCGAGGCAGCCAATCAGGCCGCAGCCTTAGTGTTCTAAAGGCGTTACCATGGCAGCCGCACACAGATTCTCCAGCCATCAAATGCTCCGTTCTGAGTGGAGAATGGCACACAATGTAAAAGGCATAACAGAGAGAAGTGCTCTTACAAACAACACAGGCTCAGAGAAGTCTGCTGGCTGAATGCACAGGGGACCCCGAGGCACAGTGGATGTGACATCCCAAGCAATCGCTGATAAGGCCGGAATTTCAATTCCCTCTTTGTTTCCCCCAACGACAAGCGCGATGCGCTAGCCAGCTGCATGCCCTCACTGAATTCACACTTTATACACTTTACCTTGAGCCATCATGGACGCCATTACACCCTACACACCTCACCTTGAGCCATCATGGACGCCATTACACCCTAAACACTTCACCTTGAGCCATCATGGACGCCATTACACCAGGAAAGCGAGCTACGCTACGCCTGGCCGCTCTCTAGGGCCCCACATTAACGTGTGTGAGATGAGAGCTCCACCGCACAGAGGAGGGAAATGTTACCGCAGAAAACTGCGGTATTCGCCCGGGTCCTCGGAGAGACACACGGCACGCAGGCTTTCACTGTAACCCGGCAATTACAGTGATCGGCTAGTTCATGATATTTAATTCAAGCCATCCGGTCTCTTGGGTGTGAACAGGTTGCTGATTTCAAGGTATAAACATAAAGCCAAACACCGTGTGCCTCTCCAAGGGCAACAGGGGAACAGAGCTGACACAGGACACCTGTTCTTCGAAGCCAAAGTGGAGCGTCGGCAGCTTTTCGGAGTTTCCGCCTCTGGTGTTACAGAAAGTCTCAATTTAGCATTCATTAAACCTCAATTTCTTTTCTTTTTTTAACATTCATTTAGCAGCGCTGCTTGCTACAACGGGGCAAACATGAGCGCGTTCACCTGATTTATATAAACAACAGCACCAAACCTGGCTGACAACATTCCCAGACCAGTGAATAAAGGCACAACACCACTATAGCACAAGCACGTTAGCACTAGCACGTTAGCTATGCCAGCCAAGAAACAAAGAACAAATCCCGAATGTATACAATACAGATTACATCCATAACACTATAACCTTATGACCTTAAAACACGGAGTACCGAGACAAGGTGGGAGAGGCACAGGGCGGGGATAGGAAGGGAACCATGAGGCGCTCCGAAGAGGCGGGGATGCCCAGAGATGGAGACCAGACCGCCGTGTGAGCGCGGCAGAGGCCAGAGGCGGGGCGCTCTTACTATGAGGCGGAGTCGTTGAGCTGGTACTCCCGGGACCGGATGAAGCAGGTCTGCACCCCCCCGTCCTTCCACAGACGCCTGATGACCCCGGCCAGCTCCGCCGTCATCACCCCCTCCTCCGCCGTCCCGGCCAAAACAAAGAGCTGCCGGGCGTCGTCCTGTAGGGAGAGGGAGAGAGAGACACACAGGGCCATGAGGTCTACATCTACACACACACACACACACAGGGCCATGAGGTCTACATCTACACACACACACACAGGGCCATGAGGTCTACATCTACACACACACACACACACACACACACACACACACACACACACAGAGCCATGAGGTCTACATCTACACAAACACACACACACACACAGAGCCATGAGGTCTACATCTACACACACACACACACACACAGGGCCATGAAGTCTACATCTACACACACACACACACACACACACACAGGGCCATGAGGTCTACATCTACACACACACACACACACACAGAGCCATGAGGTCTACATCTACACACACACACACACACACAGATCCATGAGGTCTACATCTACACACACACACACACACACACACACACAGCCATGAGGTCTAAATCTACACACACACAGGGCCATGAGGTCTACATCTACACACACACACACACACACACACAGATCCATGAGGTCTACATCTACACACACACACACACACACACACAGCCATGAGGTCTAAATCTACACACACGCACACGCACACCACACACACACAGGGTCATGAGGTCTACCCCTACACACATACACATACATATATGTATGTATATATATATACACACATACAGACAGACCACAAATTATGTTTCTACAGGACAAAGCAGCACTCTCCAACCCAACTGCCAGCACCAGACTGCCAGCACGTTTACCCCCCACTTTGAACGCCGTCACCCCCCCCACTGCCCCCACGGGAGCCCCAGACCAGGAGCCTTGCATAAACAGGACCGAGCTGCCAAGCGCCAACTGCGGCGCAGAGAGCACTTCCATATGTCATCCAGGCCTCCCCGGCTGCCAGGGCAACGAGGTGACACGCTCCACAGAAGCCCCGCCCCTGACGTTGCGTAACGCACGGAGGGTTCCAGAGAGAGAGAGAGAGAGAGAGAGAGAGAGAGAGAGAGCAGGATCGCTGCTGCCAGGGACCGACTGGGGCCAGCATCGGGTGCCCTGGCTACAGGAACCTCAGCGATGGAACCCTGTTTGAGTGTAACCATGGAGATGCAAAAGAGCTGGTGACAGCTTCTGCTAGTCGGTTACATGGACTCCTATGGGAGCTGCTCATTGGCGCATGAAGACAGTTCATGGAGGCCGCCATGTTTGACTTTGGGGCTTTTGGCACCAGATGCACACTGGGTACCTAAATGTGTAGGGATGAAAGGGAATTTTTTTAATGCTTTTTATATCCCAGGAGATCAATTAGTTTGGTCTGAAGAAATTTTTTTAATTTAAATGTGCTGTCCAAAATAGTATAATTTTGCCAGGGAAAAGTCATAGTTTTGAATGGACTTCAATGAGAAAATGAGCTTTTTTGCACCAGAGGCTTACTAAACTGCAATACCTCTGGTAACCACTGGAGTTTATGAGCGTCAGGGGGAATGTCATTCTCTGGTCCCCTGAGTGCAACAATGACGGTGACCTTGTGACCTCTGATGATTGTGATGCGTGTGCCTTACGACACACCACACTTAAAGGAACATTTTTCCCTCTCCATTTGGAACTGCCCTCAGCCCAAGCGAAGATTAGTTCAGCTGAAGCCTGTGAGTCCCTCTGACATCACACAGTGCTACAAGAGAGCCTGTGACTACTTAACTACAGGTCACACAGGACTACAGGAATGTGACTGTTTTACACCTCACGGTCAACACGGGATTACAAGAGAGACTGTGATTATTTAACACTCTATAGCCAGTGACTATCTTACACATTGCAAGCCAAACAGGACTACAGTATAGCTGGCATCAGTTGGAAGGGGGACGTAGCTCATTTATAAAAAGGGGTTGTGGGCCCCTGGAAGGTTTTAGGGAGGAACTATTGCCCCCGGGATGAGTACAAGGCCAGAGGTGTCCCACTTCAGATCCCAGCGGTCTGCTGGCTAAAAGGATAACTGCAGTATACACTAGCAACTACAGATCCCAGAATGCAGCAGTCCTGCATCAGTTAGCTTCATTTGAAATACTTCAACCTTTTAAGTGGAAGTAAATCTCCTGAAGATTGCTGACAATCATTCAAAAAGCAACATAATTTCAGGGTAAAATTCAGGGTAAAATTTTTTCACGATTGCACGGTTTGGAAAGAAACGCGTGCATCTGAAAATGACCGGGGGATTTGTGGGAACGTTTCAGAACGTTAACGGCACCCAAGGAATTAAAGTATTTGGACTGGCCCGCGCTTGTCCTCAGAGGAAGGGGAACAGAATGTGAAGCTGTGTTTATGTTTGAGGGGAGACTCGCTGGGGTTGACCTCGGGCCGACGGAGACGTGCGTTTCTCCGCGCGCTGCGTAGGGCGACCGCGAGCGGGACTCATAACTCCGGGGGCCCAGGTGAGAAAAGGGCCCGTAAATCCTCCTCTCTCTCTCTCAGGCCCTCCGGAACCCTGGCCAGCCCGTCCCCGGGCTCATCCCCCCAGGCGACGCTGGACCGGACTTGGGCCAGCCAGCACTCATCCCCCCGGGTGACGCTGGACCGGACTTGGGCCAGCCAGCACTCATCCCCCCGGGTGACGCTGGACCGGCGCCCGCCCGCCCGTCCCCAGGCTCCCCGGAACGCGGCCCGATCCGCGGCATCAATCGAACACGCTGTCCGCGCCGCTTAGCGTGACGGAGCACTCTGGCAGCGCGAGAGCTCTGCTTCACCGCCCACGCTAACGTCTATTTCAGCGCGGCCTCCAGATCGCCGCTCGCTTCAGGGAGGACGCCTTGGGCTAGCGGGTTGAGGGATGCGATGTCATCGTTTAAAAAAAAAACAAATAGAGCTTTAAATCACTTTAAGTTACGCTACAGCGGAAACGCTTTGGCTACGACTCAAACGTTCCCTGTTCGGTTCTATATCAGAGCGGGAAGACAACATGGATGCGGGCCTAACTGTAGTGATATGGGTCAGCCAAGGCCAGGCTGCAATAAGCATTCCAGTGAAATGTATACTTGACTTTCATTTCACAGAGGGGCGGGGCTAACCGGCTGACAGAGGGGCATGGCTAATCAGCTGACAGAGGGGCGGGGCTAACCGGCGGACAGAGGGGCGGGGCTAACCGGCGGACAGAGGGGCGGGGCTAACCGGCTGGCAGAGGGGCGGGGCTAACCGGCCGACAGAGGGGCGGGGCTAACCAGCTGACAGAGGGGCGGGGCTAACCGGCTGGCAGAGGGGCGGGGCTAACCGGTGGACAGAGGGGCGGGGCTAACCGGTGGACAGAGGGGCGGGGCTAACCGGCAGACAGAGGGGCGGGGCTAACCGGCCGACAGAGGGGCGGGGCTAACCGGCCGATAGAGGGGCGGGGCTAACCAGCTGACAGAGGGGCGGGGCTAACCAGCTGACAGAGGGGCGGGGCCAACCGGCTGACAGAGGGGCGGTACTTACCGCTCGTGCAGGGTCCCCAAAGTCGATCTTTAGGCGGCCCATGGCACGGATGATGGCGATGATGGACTGGATGGTGTTGCTGTACACGACCACTTTATACTGCTTACACTCCTCCTCCGAGTAGCCGTCCTCATGGATAATCCTGAGAGAGAAACACTACTGTTACACTGCGCACACACACACACACACACACACACACACACACACATGCACGCACACACACACTCCTCCTCCAAGTAGCCGTCCTGAGAGAGAAACAATAGTGAAAAACAATAGTGGAAAGGCATCTCTCACTCAAGAACTCTTCATTATTTCACGTTTCTAACTTTAAATCCCCAGAGTCTGGTATTTGTGGTCGCTGTAGCAACCTCTTCTGTCCATTTTGGGAGTGCAGACTGACATGCGCTCTCCATGAAACGCATCGCGCCGGTGTTAATTCACAGCCAACCAGCTCAGCTGACGCAGAGTGAAAGGAGGTCCCCTCATTCCCAGCCTGCTCAGGCAGACACCGAGCGGGACCAGCGGGAACCTGACTGACCAGCGGGAACCTGACTGACCAGGGAGAACCTAACTGACCAGTGAGAACCTGACTGACCAGCGAGAACCTGACTGACCAGAGGGAACCTGACTGACCAGAGGGAACCTGACTGACCAGGGAGAACCTAACTGACCAGTGAGAACCTGACTGACCAGCGAGAACCTGACTGACCAGAGGGAACCTGACTGAGCAGCGAGAACCTGACTGACCAGCGGGAACCTTACTGACCAGCGAGAACCTGACTGACCAGCGGGAACCTGTCAGCGAGAACCTGACTGACCAGAGGGAACCTGACTGACCAGCGAGAACCTGACTGACCAGCGAGAACCTAACTGACCAGTGAGAACCTGACTGACCAGCGAGAACCTGACTGACCAGAGGGAACCTGACTGAGCAGCGAGAACCTGACTGACCAGCGGGAACCTTACTGACCAGCGAGAACCTGACTGACCAGCGGGAACCTGTCAGCGAGAACCTGACTGACCAGAGGGAACCTGACTGACCAGCGGGAACCTGACTGACCAGAGGGAACCTGACTGACCAGCGAGAACCTGACTGACCAGAGGGAACCTGACTGACCAGCGAGAACCTGACTGACCAGGGAGAGCCTGACTGACCAGCGAGAACCTGACTGACCAGCGGGAACCTGTCAGCGAGAACCTGACTGACCAGAGGGAACCTGACTGACCAGCGAGAACCTGACTGACCAGCGAGAACCTGACTGACCAGCGGGAACCTGACTGACCAGAGGGAACCTGACTGACCAGCGGGAACCTGACTGACCAGCGAGAAACTGACTGACTAGCGAGAACCTGACTGACCAGCGAGAACCTGACTGACCAGCGGGAACCTGACTGACCAGCGAGAACCTGACTGACCAGAGGGAACCTGACTGACCAGCGAGAACCTGACTGACCAGCGAGAACCTGACTGACCAGCGGGAACCTGTCAGCGAGAACCTGACTGACCAGAGGGAACCTGACTGACCAGCGAGAACCTGACTGACCAGAGGGAACCTGACTGACCAGCGGGAACCTGACTGACCAGCGGGAACCTGACTGACCAGGGAGAACCTGACTGACCAGCGGGAACCTAACTGACCAGCGAGAACCTTACTGACCAGCGGGAACCTGACTGACCAGCGGGAACCTGACTGACTAGCGGGAACCTGACTGACCAGGGAGAACCTGACTGACCAGCGGGAACCTCACTGACCAGGGAGAACCTGACTGACCAGCGGGAACCTGACTGACCAGGGAGAACCTGACTGACCAGCGGGAATCAGACTGACAAGAACGAACCTGACTGACCAGCAGGAACCTGACTGACCAGCGAGGAGTTGTTGTTGCATGATATGACACGCTGAAATCTTGCCAACTGAAACCACTCCCTCCCCACACTAGACCCCAACTAATAACACAACCAATGATTGGTGCAAAACAAATACCAGGACCAATTATTGGTCATATCATTGGTTTTGCACGTGTTAGTAAATCAGACCTAAATTCTAAACACTACCAGTGCAGATATATCATCCTTGCTCAACCTACAGCAACTACTTTCTCCCCCAGTTAACTGAAGCCAGTCATCTGCACATTGTGCTCATTGTGAAATGCCAAGATGCTTCTCCCATCTTCTGAATCAACAGCAATGACACACACAAAGCTGGCCGAGGAGGACCATCATTCACAACAACAGCCTGCATCACAACAGTCCACCGCTACAGTTTGTGCAATCCGCTCCGAGTCACCAGTTATCCTCAAGTCCCCCCCTGACTCTATGTCATCGTTTCTTGGTTTTTTTTAATTTGGCACCGTTTCCACGGATTCGGGAGTCCGATGCATACGCAGATCAGGTCGGCTGTTTTTAGCGAACACAGCTGGCCCAGCGAGCGCCGGGGTTTCACCCCCCAGGAGTGACCGCCTGGACGCTGCGCTACAATCTGTGAAAGAAACCGGGAACCTTTAACCGAATAGGCCGCTGCCAAACACCCCCCACCGGGTTCGGGCGTAAGCCGTCCCCGCTTGTTCCCCAAACGTCCCACGTTAAAAAAAAACCGCGAAAGGCTGTCGTTTCTGCGAGTGAACCCTCCCCCTCTCTTTCGCGGTCCGGGAGGCGGAAAACAAACCCGCTTTCCGCGCTCCGTAATCTGCCTCGCATTCACGCAAACGCGAGAAAGCAATGAATGTAGTTATCCCCACGCGGGGCTCGGGCGGGGTGAGTCACAGCGAGCGCGCGCCGCTCCATTCTCCCGCCGTCCTCTCGTTTTTCCATCGTCCTTCTCTGGCGCGATCTTCCTTTCGTTCGCTCCGTCGTCCGTTTGCTCGTTAATTCATTCATGGGCACACGGGGCACGGGACTTCATTACAACAATATATATTTAATTGAAACTGAGGAGGGTTGCGGTTTGTGCAATTAACAAGAGACTATCTACACATATCTATATATTTACATGCCATATCTAAGGAAAGAATTTTAAAAAAAATTAAAATACACATATAATTCAAAATAAGGAATTCATTTTCCAAAGGCCTTAGCTAGAAACACACCGTGCTACGGACTGCATAAGCCGTATCCATGGACACGGAACATAAACAAACACTCCACAACCTTCGTCCTGCGGGAAATGTTGATGAGCGTACAGTATGCATTCGAATGTGCTGCATGTGCTGCCTGGGAGGCAGGAGCTATTCCTGGGACTTACTTCATCTGCTTTACTATTGTGCTTTTCCCCGACTCCCCGGCACCTGGGGAGAGAGAGAGAGAGAGAGAGAGAGAGAAGGCGTTAGAGACAGAACCACCTGCATAAACCAACTCAACGTCCAAGAAAAACTAGAAGCTGCACACACCCACAAGACCTATGAGTACTGGTCAAGAGAAAGACTGAGAAACACTCAGAGTAACATGAGAAATATTAAATGAATTAGGGTTTTAAAATAAAAAAAATTCACACAAGACTAAAAAATTATATTGGAAATAGCAGAGTACCAGGGTTGGCTAGAATTCCATTTCAATGAACCTCATGAACAATGGGTATTTTTAAGTTCAAGAACTAAATTTCAGTACACTCCCTTAACTCAACTGAAATGGAATTCCAATTATTTAACACCAATTCCAATTAAGTGACTTTCCAGTTAAATAACTGCACTTTAATTCACTCCCTGAGAAGAATGAACTGAAATGAAGTCAAGCGCTAACTCTCGCGGACGCTAAAGTTACACAGTTACCGTAAAACCAGGTGTGTGTGAGGAAGCAGAGAGCCAGCGGGAGAAAAACGCCTCTGGCTGCAACGCGTGCATGACCTCACGGCCTCAGACGCCGACAACCGTTTCACAAAGCATCTGCAGGCCATGACCAATGAGCATGACAAATCGAACTGGAATCATGAGGAAGATGAGAAGTAAGACCAAAACAAGGACGGCAGAATAACACTTGGGAGTGCCCTCAGCCATTGTTTCTGGTGTCGACTCGTGCTGTGTTCGGAAATACTGCATCTTAAATGAAATCTTTTTTCCTTGTTACTTCCCAAACGTTTTCTTGTCAGACAAAAATACAGAAAGACATGTCGCATGCAGACTTGCATAACCTTCGTTTCAGCTTCCTTCTATAGGCAAAGGCTTTCGATCATTCTGGCTTGTAAGCCCAAAAATATGTTTGTTCATTCTGGTTTGAAAGCCCAAATATATTTTAAATAGCTGCCTTGCACGGCGTGATGCTCTTCTCCTTTGAAGACACCATTGTGCGCGTGTTGTTGACAGCTGAAAACGCACAGACGGAACGAACGGTAAAAACGGAAGCGTTCCACTCGGGGATTCCGTCAGAAATCCGCCGTCGCCCGAGAGAGAGACCGCGCTGACGCTTCCGGGGGGGCGCAGCGAAGCGCGGAGAATCCGCACGGATCGCTCTCTCCCCCCTGCCCGTCACGCGCGTCCGTCTGAAAGCCTGACGTGTTCCGGATGGAACGGTTCAGCCCGGAGAAGCTGTCAGAGCTATCCCCCCGCGGGCGCGGAATCTACGCAGCTCGGCTCCCGCGGTCGGGGCTCCGCGGCGTGGAACGCCAAGCGCGTGAAAGGGCCAGGCTTACCGCTGTCATCTCAAGCTTTCCGTGCTTCCTAGTCCCGGACGCTACAAACACCGACATTCTAGCGAGAGAAGCTGAAGAAGGATGAGGAGGGGGGAAAACGGAACATCTGAACTTCCAGTTAAAACGAGATGAATAAAATTTTAAAAATCCCTCAGCGGGCAAACAGTGAATGCTGGGGCAACTAATAAATTCTCAGAATAAAAACTGGGCAAATCGCCGATTTCTGAGTTAAGGAAAATACGTCAAATCCGCAAACAATACCGTAGGTGCCGGAGAAAGAACCGGACTGTAATTTCTGTGTTTCAGGTTACACTTCTGGCAATCCAATTAAGGCACGCAGGCAAAAATCCATACTTTAAACTACATTGCATTTGTTACAGTGCAAAGGTCTCCATTTTCTAACAGCTACTTTTTGTGCATGCTTACTGGAGCCTATTAAATAAAGCCATTTCAGCTGGGATAATCAGTCTGTATTTTAAGTGTAAAGACTGAAAGCAATTTGTGACCAACATTGTAGGGGTAGGGATAGCGCGTAAACAAACTGGCTACCACTGGTCAAGATGTTTCCATCTAAATGCATTTCACTCTGTGTCAACAGAAACGATTAATTCTTTGAACACGAACCCTGAGCTTCATCCTTGGCAGATCCTCAGAAACCACAAGCAATAAGAAGAAAATACAAACTATAAATACGACTGAAAGAAGTTATGAAATGCACTTCAGTGCATACGGAACACTCGCGTTTTTTTTCTTTGAACGCGTGCACGCAGGAGCGTCTTTGAGCATGTATCATTTTTAACTTGTTTTCATTTTCACAAATTACCATATAGATTCCGTTCTTTCCCCGTGCCTTTCACGCAAGGACGCTACTGTAAACTCCAGAGTCCTCCAGAGTCCTCTCATCTCTACGGCAAGGCGCCCGGTGCTTCAGCAGCCTCCGTGGCGCTGCGGTGGTTCCCGTCATGTCTCGGACGAGGCACAGCCGAAGCCGCACCCGTCGCGTCCTTGTGACGCGGCCAGCGGTAAAGCCCTGCTACGCCGAACGGCTAGGAGCCAGAGACGCCGAGCAAACGATCTCCTCAAGTGGCTTGGGATACCGCTGGCATAACTGCACATGCCTGTAAGTGTCCTACATGGCGCCGGTTTCTCTTGCGCCATTACCACGGTTACACAGTGCTCAGCGGTGAGGCGTGGCCGGGAGGTCAGGCCTGAATGGACAGGACCAGTTCAGATACGGCCGGAGGACCGGCGGAATTACATTTCTGGAGAGAAATATGCGTTTAATAAACAGGACATGAACTCGCACTTCTAACCCGTGCACCAAGCCCTGTACCGAGCTGGAGCTCTGAGTCTCAACAGAAAGGTCGCTAGTAATAAAATGGCTGCCATGACCAAGGAAATTGCTCGTAATTTAATGTGGAACTACGAGTGAGCCATGTGGTAATTTGCTGAATCTGCAGCGATTAATTTGGGTCTATGGGATGTACTACCACACCCCACGATGATATAAATAATGAATTTTTCCAGCACTTTCACAAAACAATACATACAAATCCTAACATCTGCGAGAAAGATTCAGTCATACCCTCATGATGCTAGCGATGACTGCAAGAATTTTGTTCATGGCTCCACTGAATACTACTGCCAGCTACATACTCTCACTGGCCATTTCATTAGGTGACAGGAGTGGTCTTCTGCTGCTGTAGCCCATCTGCTTCAAGGTTTGACACGATGTACGTTCAGAGATGCTCTTCTGCATACCTCGGTTGTAACGAGTGGTTATTTGAGTTACTGTTGCCTTTCTATCAACTCGAACCAGTCTGGCCATTCTCCTCTGACCTCTGCCATCAACAAGGCATTTTCGCCCAGAGAACTGCCGCTCACTGGATATTTTCTCATTTTTGGACCATTCTCTGTAAACCCTAGAGATGGTTGTGCGTGAAAATCCCAGTAGATCAGCAGTTTCTGAAATGCTCAAACCTCAAATGCTCAAAATGTCTGGCACCAACAACCATGCCACGTTCAAAGCCACTTAAATCACCTTCCTTCCCCATTCTGATGCTTGGTTTGAACTTCAGCAGATTGTCTTGACCATGTCTACATGCCTAAATGCATTGAGTTGCTGCCACGTGATTGGCTGATTAGATATTTGCGTTAACGGGTGCAGTTTGCAGTTGAACAGGTGTACCTAATGAAGTGGCCGGTGAGTGTATATTTTATACTTATTAGGAATTATACAATATCATATTTTTAATGTCAGTCAATCCATTTAAGATTCAGTAGAACATTCAAAGGCACTACACATTCCATTTATGGAATCTCAGTAGTACTGAACTCCATATAATTATTATCCCACGATGCACTGCAGTTCCTACACTTCTGGACAGAAGTATGTCATCGTGCTTTTGTGAACTAGACTTGCGACCAGAAGCTTGAATGTTTTAATGTGTTTCACCCTTAAGCAAGCCTATTCGCAAGCCCAACCAGCAACTACAGATCTAATCGAGTCACATAAATGAACAACATGGAAAGATTTAAGCAATACCAGTCACCCGGGGCAAACATAAATAAATACCAGAGGAGTGAGCTGTGCTTTCAAACTTACCACAATTAGTGATGACAAATGAGGCAAGTAAAGCAGAAAGAGTCCACAATTCTCAGAGCTAAAATATTAGATATTAATATTAGATTAGCTTAGATACTGCCTTTCACGCCAATCAAAATGATAAAAGGTGAGAAGTTAACTGTGACCACGTCTCCCTTGCAGAAGAGCTTTGTCTCGTCAGTGAGACCGCGTGATGAAGATGAAGGTGAAGTTCGGGTTCTGATGAGGACTACGGCACCTTCGCCGGGCCGTAAATGTCATGGCTCCGTCTCTGACGCGAGCAGTCCTCTGCCTGTCCCAGGGACAGCGAGCGGGGTGGGGGGGGGGGGGGGGGGTCCTTTCAGCACGCTGACCTACAAATCTGAACGAATCTTTGTTGGCTCCTCTCTTCTGGCGCTTCTCCAATTATCCCTCTCTCCCGATTCCCTTTGTACCCTCCGATCAGGGGCAGGACTCGGACTTCCTCCATCTCCAGAAGGCCAGGAGCCATCTTAGGCTCCTTCCAACCGCAACCGAGCTGACAGTCCATCTTTCCCAGGTGCATACCAAATATCACTTTTTGGTAAAGAAGCCTCCGTCACTTGTTGGAGGCTTTATTTTATTTTCTGATAAGATGAGGGCAGAATTACTTCAGGCGGTTATATGCCATGCCAAGCATCTAACGTATAATATTTTAGTAAAACATGTATACAATGCTTTTCATGTCATGATCTCACAGGGTTTTTACAGTGACAGGGAGTGAAATTCACCTGAGCCACCATCAACATGCAGCACCTATCTGGGTGATGCACGGCAGCCATTTTGCACCAGACCACTCGGCCAACGTCAGCCGCGTTACTCTTACGGTAACAGCCACCTCCTAACCCTGTCTGCTCACAGATAAGCGCGAACGGAGCACCTGAATGCCACACCTACGGGTGTGAGGGGACCGAGAGCGTCGTCGGCCCGGCCGCACGGTGTTTGGGATAAACAGAGGCGTGACTCCGCCCGGTCAGAATGCGCAGTAAGGCCGGCTTCCTCACGCGCTGTCTGCTGTTGCCACAACTGACCCACGCCACCAGGGGATGCAGGCGCGGGACGAAACGGGGCGGGGCACTGCGACAGCACAGCAGCAGCAGCAGGACGCGGCCGCAGCCCCAAACGCTGGTTTCCCGGTAACGCACATAACGTACGCGCTCAGGTGTGTCCTAGGAAAATCACAGGTAAACTTCCAGGTCGCCATGGATACCCAGAAAAGACGGACAGCAGGCTGGCACACAGAGGTGCAGGCTGGCCCACAGAGCTGCAGACTGGCACACAGAAGTGCAGGCTGGCACACAGAGGTGCAGACTGGGACATAGAGGTGGAGGCTGGCACACAGAGGTGGAGGTTGGCACACAGAAGTGCAAGCTGGCACACAGAGCTGCAGGCTGGCACACAGAGCTGTGGCACACAGAAGTGCAGGCTGGCACACAGAGGTGCTGCTGGCTGGCACACAGGTGCTGCAGGCTGGCACACAGAGCTGTGGCACACAGAAGTGTAGGCTGGCACGCAGAGGTGCAGACTGGCACACAGAGGTGCAGGCTGGCACACAGAGGTGGAGGTTGGCACACAGAAGGGCAGACGGGCACACAGAGCTGCAGACTGGCACACAGAGGTGCTGCAGGCTGGCACACAGAGCTGTGGCACACAGAAGTGCAGGCTGGCACACACAGGTGCAGGCTGGCACACAGAGGTGCTGCAGGCTGGCACACAGAGGTGCAGGCTGTCACGCAGAGGTGTAGGCTGGCACGCAGAGGTGCAGGCTGGCACACACAGGTGCAGACTGGCACACAGAGGTGTAGGCTGGCACACAGAGGTGCAGGCTGGCACGCAGAGGTGCAGGCTGGCACGCAGAAGTGCAGGCTGGCACAGAGAGGTACAGACTGGCACAGAGAGCTGCAGGCTGGCACACAGAGGTGTAGGCTGGCACGCAGAGGTGCAGGCTGGCACGCAGAGGTGCAGGCTGGCACGCAGAGGTGCAGGCTGGCACGCAGAGGTGCAGGCTGGCACACACAGGTGCAGGCTGGCGCACAGAGCTGTGGCACACAGAGTTGCAGGCTGGCAAGCAGAAGTGCAGGCTGGCACACAGAGCTGCAGACTGGCACGCAGAAGTGCAGACTGGCACGTAGAGTTGCAGGCTGGCACGCAGAGCTGCAGGCTGGCACACACAGGTGCAGGCTGGCACACACAGAGGTGCAGGCTGGCACACACAGAGGTGCAGGCAGGTCTGCCGTTATTACAGAATCCTTACTCTGGCTGTCCAACAGTCTTCATTTATAGAGCGCCCCTGGGGTCCGTCACCGCAAGGGCGTAAATATTTCAACACGGGAGAGAATAAATCCTCTCTTTCTGACAGCAGCGAATACGCCAGGGAGCTCTCACTTTACCTCTTTCTTGAGAGAGAGAGAGAGAGAGAGAGAGAGAGAGAGAGAGAGGGAGAGAGAGAGAGAGAGAGAGAGAGAGAGAGAGAGAGAGAGAGAGAGAGGGAGAGAGAGAGAGAGAGAGAGAGAGAGAGAGAGAGAGACAGAGAGAGAGAGCGCATACACGTTTGTACAGCTCTAGTTCCCCACACTTCTCCAGGCTACAGCTGTGCTACATCAGGGGTGCCCAAACAATGGGTTGGAAAATTTGGGGGGGGACTAAAAAAAAAAAGAACTAAAAAAAAAGTTTGTCATTTTCTGTCTCTTTAAAATATGTAAATATAGACTACTGCATGTGGAACATCACAACAACTCAACTCTAATAAAACAGTGAGGCGGGAGGTTGTGGTATATCGCAAGCATAGTCACGGCTAAAGGGTGTTGTTAGATATGAGGTGTGAGTGTGGGGTGTTGGCCGTTGGGTCATGTAAATTTGTGAGCATTCATTCGGGGTCACATCAGAAAAAAGCTTGGGAACCCGTGCGCTACATGTTCACACCCCTCAACCCCTTAACAAGAGAGCTGTTATATTATCAATAAACAAATAAATCTCATTTCACACACTAAAATACACCCATCAGAGACACACATGGCTGGTGCGGGCCTTAACAGTCGTCAATCATTCAAAGCCTCCAATCGTGACTCTCGTTTATAACTGGAGAAACATCTGAAAGGAGCACACCGCTAAACGGAAACAGACTATTGGCTTGTTTACCATAACCACTCTCACCAAGCGCAAAGCCAAGAGACGCGTCTCATCACAATGCAGCCAGCCAGTAGGGCTCACATAGAGATGAGTCAGGGGAAGACTCTTCACGCGTAACCGAGCAACCAGTGGGGGTCGCTAAGGAACGATGAGACTCGGATCCCTGACTCCTGAGCCCTCCGTTACCTTTGGCGACGGTACCACCAATCACGCCGCAGTCGGCACTGGCACGTCCGGGATTCGGACCGAGACCACGAGGCCCGTCCATGTGCTAGAACGAGAGCGCTTTAACCGGATGAGCCACCCGGCAGAAACAAAGTAACCGTTCGTTTGAATCCTCCGCAACCAAATTCACCAATTCACCAAGCAATGAGGACTCATCCTCCAATGACACCATGTACAGCACGCCACCATTTTATGCTCACTTATGATGTAGAATTTGTGATTAGAATGTTCTTAACTGAACATTCTAATCCTGATGTCACAATCACTACTGGTAACTGAGCAATGGAGTTCTACAACACTGAATTAGAACTTTTAAAAAACATGAAAAAACACCTACTCTTCAAAGGGTTATATTGTACAAAGTATATCTTAATTTAGGAGTGTAGGAATGATGCAGTACTAACAGCAACCAAAAATGGATCTAATGTTATAGCATTGACAGCATTTATGAGAGTTACATTTGACATCTAGCACAGACTTATGTTTTTCTTAAAATGGCATCGTGGCCAACGTAGATGAAATCACCAATAATACTGGTAGCCACCAGAATATTATCAATCTATTGTTAAAATGATGAAGGCTGACCTCGCTGTGAGCCAAACATTTCAGGAGGAGAAGGCACCAACTATTTACCACACATCAAGTTGTGTGTTTGTGTGTGCATACGGTAGGCTATTTGTTTGTGTGTGTGTGTGTCTCTGTTAACACATCAGTGACACATAATGCAACCTGCTGGAACAGCAAACGATCACATTTATTATGCATAAGGAAAACAAATGTGTAGGATAAAATGATATTGAATAATTGAATAATTCTGCCCCCGCTTGGGGAGGCTTCATTTGCTTTTGCGGCAAATATTTCAACTACACTTCAAGTGCGAAGGCAATTACGTGCCGTTAGAAGCCATTTCAAACGGTCTGAGGCCTCAATTCAGCCCGATATCGATCCAGCACAGGAGCTGTCACGCTGGACCTGATGGCCATCATTTTCAACACAAGATTAAAAGGCGCTTTCGATTCAGTGGTACAGTACAGGCGTTCAGCTGAGCTGGCCAGGTTTCAGACTTCAGACAGTCTCTTCAGACTGCATCTAGTCTAACCCTAACACTACTCCATCGATGTTGTAGCTCTTTATCATAGCTCTTGTAATAATCAATAGACTTGTTAACTCTACCGACTACTGTCTGAAGTAGACGATGTTACTGGCTGTGGATAACTGATACTTGATGAGTATTGTATCTTATCAGACCTGTGTTTTGAAGTAGTTCCAGAAACCTTCGGTATGCACTTCTTGTACATCACTTTGGATAAAAGCGTCTGCCAAATAAAATGCAATGTAATGTACTAAATCCAACATCAATCGGCTGAGGGGCCATCTGCCTAAAATATAGCCTACTCAGTGCAAACAAAGTTTAAAAATCATACATGCACCTATATTTAAAAATATAGTAAACAAAACATAAGAGATAAATATGTCTTGCCCATGCTTCATGTGCATCAGTGTGCATACTGTAGCTATTTCTGATATCATTAAATACAGCCTCATGCCTTTACTCCAAAAGCATAAAAAAACAAACCTCCCAAATGTTTAATATACAGTGAGCTGCATAATGTTTGGAACAGAAGTACAGAAATACACACACATATAAATATATATTTTTTTCCCCTGATTTGGCTGTGTACTCCACAATTTTAGATTTGCAATCAACCAATTCATATGAGGTTAAAGTGCAGATTATCAGCTTTCAGTTAGGCTAAGTCATGTAGAAATGACGGCAGGTTTATCCATTGTGTATTTTGATGCATGTGGCACGCATTACTTTATATGTTTACGCCACACACTTTGAGCGCGTAATTCATATACGTTTACGCCACAGACTTCAAGCGCGTTTTGAAAGCAGACCCATCCCACGGCAGCGCGGAAAAGATAGAAAAACGCACCGATGAAGACGTGAGAAGAGGAAGAAGGATGTCTCCAATTTCTCATCTTCCCAGAGGGAGAATGCAGCCAGCATTTAGGCCTATTACTCTTCATTTAGTCCACCAACAGCCTCACGTGGAAGCAGGCTAACAACATATAGGCTAATCAAAACCCACAAGTGTGACATACAGCACAAGAGTTCTCATAGCCGCGTGTGTGTGCATGTGTGTGTATGTGTATGAAAATGTGTGTGTGTGTGTGTGTGTGTGTGCGTGCGTGCATGTGTGTGTGTGTGTGTGTAACTTGCATGTAACACAAAAGGTACAGGGATAATTCTAACTATGTTCAGTAGCAGTTAGACTTGGGTAGGAACACATAAGAACATGAGAACAGGCCATGAAGCTCATCGTTTACCGACAGTCTAGAGAGCACCGAACACCGCATCACCCTTCCCGACTGTGTCTGCCTCTACTACAAGCAGGCAAGCAGTTCCATACATAGACAAGTCTGTTTAAAAATACGGTCAGCATTCTGTGCAGAATTTACCTCATTTCCACCCATGCCCCATTATTATTGCAGACAGAGCTTTACCTGGTAAGGTGAAGGTTTTATCCTGAGTGCAGAGATGGGTGCACCACAGATAATGCTTCCATTACTCTTGGTCAGATGGGCTTTTTTCAAACTATCTAACAGACCCAAAAAGGTGGCAACGAGGAAAACGCTAGCTCCCGCTAACAACATCCGTTGACTTTAGTTGCTGTTATCAAATAAATAAATTAGCAAAGGCCAAACGACTGATTCTTTTGTTAAAACCACGCTGTTCATCCATGCGTACTTCCGTTTTTTAAATAATCTCTAGTGTCAGACTTTCTAGAAAAAAAATTCTATATATAAACTTTTATTACTTCATTACTGTTATTCATACGTGAAGATTAAGGCCAGTCTTTCAGGACAAACTGAGAAATTGTCCATGTGTAATGTGAAATGTCTGACCCAAGTCTAGGACGACTGCAAAGCGAATAAGCATATTTACGTTTTGAATGTTACGGCGTTCCTTTTTAAACGCGTAAGATTCATTCGGTAACTTCTCGCTGAGTTACGACTCCCTTCCGCGAAGGCTTAACCCTCGGGTCAGCGTTTCAACACAGCGGAGTCAGAGAGCGGTCTGGTAACCCGGGAGACCGTGGCTCATGCAGTCCTGTCAGCAATGCCCGGTAACAGGGCTCAAACACAGGAAAGCTGGAGAAGCTCACCGCTGCAAGGCACTCTGTTCAGCCCAGTAAAACAGTCGCACTCATTATGGACACATTTTACCGCTTTTCCAAATGGTTTGGTGTGTGTGTGCGTGCGTTTCCGTGTGTGTTTGAATGAACGCGTCCGCAGCCCTAGACTCTGGCTTTTTACGACCGTTTCAAAGAGTGAGGCAACACATGTTTCTGTTGATTAAGACAACCGTGTGTTACCACATCCCTTTTCTGAAACCACAGGTCTCCACCTAAGGCGAGCTATCTGGCTGCAGCTAGCCGTCTGGCTCAATTAAAATCACCCCATCAATTCTGGCCAGATGTGTGGAGCAGTCTGTGAGGCGGGAGGACTCTCAAAAACGGCCAAGAGAGGCGGCAATCCTCACAATCGAACCTGCTGAGCCGTCACCTCATCTCTGACCCCATCTCTGCTTTCTGCCCGTCTCACTTAAAGCAGAAACTATGTATGAGAGCGGGTCTGACAACAAGATGAAAAATAATAACTTCATAAATCCTCACTACAGTTTGTAATCGCAGTGCTCCCATCAGTACAGGACGCCAGCTGAACGACAGCGTGACAGAAATGAGAAGCATTCAGGACAGATGACACATCATTTACAAACACGACAAAATGGCCACCAGTATTATAAATGATGAATTAACAACTGTATATCGTCTCACAAAAGTAAAAGTGTATTGATATTTTTCACTTTAATGTGCAGGCACTGCGCTAGGGGCGAGTCCAAATATTACATTTACTGAAATATTAATTGCCAAAAAGTTCTATTCGTTTTTCATTAATATTGATGCGCGAGCGCAATATAACTAATATACGATTTGTTAGAGCAGATCTCTGCAGTGACTCACTGCATAAACAGGAAATAAAGAGTTGCATTTGAACCTCAGGGGGAAAGGGAAGTTTTATTATTCAGAAATACGGTCTTGTAAGCCACACTAGAATATTCAAACATCAAATTATTCAAAGAGCACGTCCCTGCCAACCAGTTTGTATAACAAAACAATATATTTAGTTATGAATATTTATGTTGGGCTACTTATGGCTTTAACGATCTTTACAAATGCTGATGAAGAGTTTTATATATATAATATTATCTGAAAATACATATCATCATTAATACCACCGTCAGTCACCACCACCACTACTACTACAACACACAAATAATAATTAACAATATAATAACAACAACAACAGCAATTATTATTATCATTACTATTATGTGGGACTCTGGCCTTTCTACAGAATGGAATAGAATCCAATCCAGACTCGTCTATCTTCGGATGATTTTAGGATATCCACACCTTCTGCATGACAAGTCAGCCAGTGGCGTGAGAAGCAAGATAGCCGTTATTCATACATCATGACCTTCTGTGTCACCAGATCTAACATCCTGGAATAGAGAATTTCAGACATTCCAGGTAGTCTTACCAAACATGTCTCCCTTTTTAGTTCACCAGCTATATATAATATTCAGCTGCTTTGTTTAGGCCTACTGCTAGCCAAATAAGTAAGCAAGTGAGATGTTTTATAACAAATTATCCAGATTCGCTGACAGAAGAAAAACATCCGAGAAGCTGGCATGCTACCACAATAAAAAAAACAGCGGAAACGATTTAACAGTGGGAATCAATCTAACTTTTTACGAGTTTGTTCCACTCTCGTAGTCGTGCATGCAAGTTATATATGAGTTCCGCCATTATTGAAAACTCCTGCATGGGCCCACTGATCAGCCTTCAAATGCAATTTCCACAGCAGCTGAGGATGTCGCAGAATTCAGAATAACCTTTTAAAAGTCAGAAGTAGTTCCAGCGATATAATACTGACACGTTTGTTTAAGCAGCCAGTATTGTTAGGGCATATTAATATGGTTTGGATTCATTCTCAATTGTGATTGCCTAAATAAGTATGCTGCTACATTATGTAGCCTATATGCATCATGCATATGCCCGGTAAAAAGCCTTCCGACTTCATTAATAAAGTTAATTGGGCGTACATATTAATATGCCCAAACAGCTGTACGTGTGTGCGTTCATTAAATGTATAAAGAATACATGAATATTCATTCAGTTCAACAGCAGCTCAACACCAGGGTACACCAAATACAGAAGGCGGCAGTGTAGTATAATGGGTAAGGAACTGCCATTGTACCCTTGAGCAAGGTACTTAACCTGCATTGCACCAGTATATATCCATCTGTATGAATGGAGACCGTTAGCGGTTAGTGCCGATCCATTTCCATAAACATCTGCGCGATATGCAAAGCAGCGTGGGACGGGCCTGCCGTGGCGCCTAGCGGTTCGTCTGCCGCGATTACGGCAGTACGCATTTGCATTCTCCTGTGAGAAACGCTCCAGAGAGACGGTCAGTAAGGCTGTGAGAAAGAGACGGTCAGTAAGGCTGAGAGAAAGAGACGGTCAGTAAGGCTGTGAGAAAGAGACGGTCAGTAAGGCTGAGAGAAAGAGACGGTCAGTAAGGCTGTGAGAAAGAGACGGTCAGTAAGGCTGTGAGAAAGAGACGGTCAGTAAGGCTGAGAGAAAGAGACGGTCAGTAAGGCTGAGAGAAAGAGACGGTCAGTAAGGCTGAGAGAAAGAGACGGTCAGTAAGGCTGAGAGAAAGAGACGGTCAGTAAGGCTGTGAGAAAGAGACGGTCAGTAAGGCATGAGAGAAAGAGACGGTCAGTAAGGCTGTGAGAAAGAGACGGTCAGTAAGGCTGTGAGAAAGAGACGGTCAGTAAGGCTGAGAGAAAGAGACGGTCAGTAAGGCTGTGAGAAAGAGACGGTCAGTAAGGCTGTGAGAAAGAGACGGTCAGTAAGGCTGTGAGAAAGAGACGGTCAGTAAGGCTGTGAGAAAGAGACGGTCAGTAAGGCTGTGAGAAAGAGACGGTCAGTAAGGCTGTGAGAAAGAGACGGTCAGTAAGGCTGAGAAACGCTCAGAAGAGACAGTCAGTGAGGCTGTGAGAAAGAGACGGTCAGTAAGGCTGTGAGAAAGAGACGGTCAGTAAGGCTGAGAGAAAGAGACGGTCAGTAAGGCTGAGAGAAAGAGACGGTCAGTAAGGCTGTGAGAAAGAGACGGTCAGTAAGGTTGAGAGAAAGAGACGGTCAGTAAGGCTGAGAGAAAGAGACGGTCAGTAAGGCTGAGAGAAAGAGACGGTCAGTAAGGCTGTGAGAAAGAGACGGTCAGTAAGGCTGTGAGAAAGAGACGGTCAGTAAGGCTGTGAGAAAGAGACGGTCAGTAAGGCTGAGAGAAAGAGACGGTCAGTAAGGCTGTGAGAAAGAGACGGTCAGTAAGGCTGTGAGAAAGAGACGGTCAGTAAGAAAGAGACGGTCAGTAAGGCTGTGAGAAAGAGACGGTCAGTAAGGCTGTGAGAAAGAGACGGTCAGTAAGGCTGTGAGAAAGAGACGGTCAGTAAGGCTGTGAGAAAGAGACGGTCAGTAAGGCTGTGAGAAAGAGACGGTCAGTGAGGCTGTGAGAAAGAGACGGTCAGTAAGGCTGTGAGAAAGAGACGGTCAGTAAGGCTGTGAGAAAGAGACGGTCAGTAAGGCTGAGAGAAAGAGACGGTCAGTAAGGCTGAGAGAAAGAGACGGTCAGTAAGGCTGTGAGAAAGAGACGGTCAGTAAGGCTGTGAGAAAGAGACGGTCAGTGAGGCCGAGAGAAAGAGACGGTCAGTAAGGCTGTGAGAAAGAGACGGTCAGTAAGGCTGAGAGAAAGAGACGGTCAGTAAGGCTGAGAGAAAGAGACGGTCAGTAAGGCTGAGAGAAAGAGACGGTCAGTAAGGCTGTGAGAAAGAGACGGTCAGTAAGGCTGAGAGAAAGAGACGGTCAGTAAGGCTGAGAGAAAGAGATGGTCAGTGAGGCTGAGAGAAAGAGACGGTCAGTAAGGCTGAGAGAAAGAGACGGTCAGTAAGGCTGAGAGAAAGAGACGGTCAGTAAGGCTGTGAGAAAGAGACGGTCAGTAAGGCTGAGAGAAAGAGACGGTCAGTAAGGCTGTGAGAAAGAGACGGTCAGTACGGCTGTGAGAAGGAGACGGTCAGTAAGGCTGTGAGAAAGAGACGGTCAGTAAGGCTGTGAGAAAGAGACGGTCAGTAAGGCTGAGAGAAAGAGACGGTCAGTAAGGCTGTGAGAAAGAGACGGTCAGTAAGGCTGTGAGAAAGAGACGGTCAGTAAGGCTGAGAGAAAGAGACGGTCAGTAAGGCTGAGAGAAAGAGACGGTCAGTAAGGCTGAGAGAAAGAGACGGTCAGTAAGGCTGAGAGAAAGAGACGGTCAGTAAGGCTGAGAAACGCTCCAGAGAAACGGTCAGTAAGGCTGAGAGACAGAGACGGTCAGTAAGGCTGTGAGAAAGAGACGGTCAGTAAGGCTGTGAGAAAGAGACGGTCAGTAAGGCTGAGAGAAAGAGACGGTCAGTAAGGCTGAGAGAAAGAGACGGTCAGTAAGGCTGAGAGAAAGAGACGGTCAGTAAGGCCGTGAGAAAGAGACAGTCAGTAAGGCTGAGAGAAAGAGACGGTCAGTAAGGCTGTGAGAAAGAGACGGTCAGTAAGGCTGAGAGAAAGAGACGGTCAGTAAGGCTGTGAGAAAGAGACGGTCAGTAAGGCTGTGAGAAAGAGACGGTCAGTAAGGCTGTGAGAAAGAGACGGTCAGTAAGGCTGTGAGAAAGAGACGGTCAGTAAGGCTGTGAGAAAGAGACGGTCAGTAAGCCTGTGAGAAAGAGACGGTCAGTAAAGCTGTGAGAAAGAGACGGTCAGTAAGGCCGTGAGAGACAGTCAGTAAGGCTGTGAGAAAGAGACGGTCAGTAAGGCCGTGAGAAAGAGACGGTCAGTGAGGCTGTGAGAAAGAGACGGTCAGTAAGGCTGAGAGAAAGAGACGGTCAGTAAGGCTGAGAGAAAGAGACGGTCAGTAAGGCTGTGAGAAAGAGACGGTCAGTAAGGCTGAGAGAAAGAGACGGTCAGTAAGGCTGAGAGAAAGAGACGGTCAGTAAGGCTGTGAGAAAGAGACGGTCAGTAAGGCTGTGAGACAGAGACGGTCAGTAAGGCTGTGAGAGACGGTCAGTAAGGCTGTGAGAAAGAGACGGTCAGTAAGGCCGTGAGAAAGAGACGGTCAGTAAGGCTGAGAGAAAGAGACGGTCAGTAAGGCTGTGAGAAAGAGACGGTCAGTAAGCCTGTGAGAAAGAGACGGTCAGTAAGGCTGTGAGAAAGAGACGGTCAGTAAGGCTGTGAGAAAGAGACGGTCAGTAAGGCTGTGAGAAAGAGACGGTCAGTAAGGCTGTGAGAAAGAGACGGTCAGTAAGGCTGTGAAAAACGGTCAGTAAGGCTGTGAGAATGAGACGGTCAGTAAGGCTGTGAGAGACGGTCAGTAAGGCTGTGAGAAAGAGACGGTCAGTAAGGCTGTGAAAAACGGTCAGTAAGGCTGTGGAAAAGGTCAGTAAGGCTGAGAAACGCTCAGAAGAGACGGTCAGTAAGGCTGAGAAACGCTCCGAAGAGACGGTCAGTAAGGCTGAGAGAAAGAGACGGTCAGTAAGTCTGAGAGAAACGCTCAGAAGAGACGGTCAGTAAGGCTGAGAGAAAGAGACGGTCAGTAAGTCTGAGAGAAACGCTCAGAAGAGACGGTCAGTAAGGCCTTTGTGTCTAAACAAAGGCTCCGGTTCTGACTCCTCTGAGGGGGGAGGGGCTGGACTGGGACCATTCTTACTGGAGAATTTTTATTTATTTATTTTCTTACAGTAAACATGTCAGAAAATAAAGTTTAATGTGCCATTCTGTCCTTCACGCTACAGCACAGACATGTCAGACACAGCTGAATTACGCGCAGTCATCTGCACGTATGCTGGTTTGTGTCGCAGAGCACACGGTGTGCAGTGGAGGACTGGATTCACTGCACCCAGGATTACAGCCTGTGGCCTTCGCTGTTCCGGTTCCTCATTTAGAAGAAATTATTTAAGACGATGATGCAACCCAGACTCTGTAGACTGCACAAAGCGTCAGATCTGTGTGTGTGTGTGTGTGTGTGCCTGTGTGTGCGTTTGTGTTTGTGTTTGTGTGTGTGTGTGTGAGAGAGAGAGAGAAAGAGAGAGAGAGAAATAGTATGACGGTGTGTGTGAGAGGGTTTGATGGTGTGTGTGAGAGAGTATGATGGTGTGTGTGAGAGAGTATAATGGTGTGTGTGTGTGTGTGTGTGAGAGAGAGAGAGAAAGAGTATGATGGTGTGTGTGAGAGGGTATGATGGTGTCTGTGAGAGGGTATGATGGTGTGTGTGTGTGAGAGAGTATAATGGTGTGTGTGAGAGAGTATGATGGTGTGTGTGAGAGAGTATAATGGTGTGTGAGAGGGTATGATGATTAAAAAACTCCAGGAGTAATTTCTGTTTTAATTTACTCATGTTGAGCAAGCGAGCTAGAGTGTGACATCTCATTTTCGACTTTTCACTCAAATTAAGTGCTTTCTCTTTGAGTCTCTCAATGCTACCAATTCCTGTTAAATATCATGATCAATAAACAACAAAAATGTCAGACACCAAAAGCCATTTGGCTAAATGAAACGGGTAATTTTTTAAAAGACCTCCAGATATCTGTATTTATAGAAAGCAATGTATGTAAAAAATGCAGACTCCTGCATTAATGCAACCGCTGATGGTGTGTGTGAGAGGGTATGATGGTGTGTGTGTGAGAGGGTATGATGGTGTGTGTGAGAGAGTATGATGGTGTGTGAGAGAGAGCATGATGGTGTGTGAGAGAGAGTATGATGGTGTGTGAGAGAGAGTATGATGGTGTGTGTGAGAGAGTATGATGGTGTGTGTGAGAGGGAATGATGTGTGTGTGAGAGGGTATGATGGTGTGTGTGAGAGAGAGTATGATGGTGTGTGTGAGAGGGTATGATGTGTGTGTGAGAGGGTATGATGGTGTGTGTGAGAGAGTATGATGGTGTGTGTGAGAGAGTATGATGGTGTGTGTGAGAGGGTGTGATGGTGTGTGTGTGATGGCCTTTAATACAGGAGCACAAACACACAGCACACTCACAGTTTATGCCCCTACAATACACATTTCCAGTCAAAGGGGGGACAAATACAGAGACACAGGGCCACAGGGCCACAGGGCCACAGGGCCACACAGAGCCACAGGGCCACACAGAGCTACAGGGCCACAGGGCCACACAGGGCCTCAGGGCCACAGGGCCGCAGGGCCACACAGAGCCACAGGGCCACAGGGCCACACAGAGCCACAGGGCCACAGGGCCACACAGAGCCACAGGGCCACAGAGCCACAGGGCCACACACAGCCACAGGGCCACAGGGCCACACACAGCCACAGGGCCACACAGGGCCACAGAGCCACAGAGCCACAGGGCCACAGGGCCACAGGGCCACAGGGCCACACAGAGCCACAGGGCCACAGGGCCACACAGAGCCACAGGGCCACAGAGCCACAGGGCCACACACAGCCACAGGGCCACAGGGCCACACAGAGCCACAGGGCCACACAGGGCCACAGAGCCACAGAGCCACACAGAGCCACAGGGCCACAGGGCCACAGAGCCACAGAGCCACAGGGCCACAGGGCCACACAGAGGCACAGGGCCACAGGGCCCAGCAGGGCAGCTAGAGGTGCTGTTAATATGAGCAGCAGTGAGGGACGGCAGCTGCTGTCGGGCTGCAGAATCGCTGTGGTCAGGAGGGGCTTAGTCAGCACAAAGGGAGCGGCCACCCGGAAGCTTAAATTACGGGAACACAATCAGCGACCGAAACTTACCCAGCCACCACCCCAAACTCTAACCCAGCCGCCACCCCAAAATCTAACCCAAAGACGACCCCAAACTCTAACCCAGCCACCACCCCAAACTCTAACCCAGCCGCCACCCCAAAATCTAACCCAAAGACGACCCCAAACTCTAACCCAGCCACCACCCCAAACTCTAACCCAGCCACCACCCCAAACTCTAACCCAGCCGCCACCCCAAAATCTAACCCAAAGACGACCCCAAACTCTAACCCAGCCACCACCCCAAACTCTAACCCAGCCACCACCTCAAACTCTAACCCAGCCACCACCCCAAAATCTAACCCAGCCCAAACTCTAACCCAGCCACCACCCCAAACTCTAACCCAGCCACCACCCCAAACTCTAACCCAGCCGCCACCCCAAAATCTAACCCAAAGACGACCCCAAACTCTAACCCAGCCACCACCCCAAACTCTAACCCAGCCACCACCCCAAACTCTAACCCAGCCGCCACCCCAAAATCTAACCCAAAGACGACCCCAAACTCTAACCCAGCCACCACCCCAAACTCTAACCCAGCCACCACCCCAAACTCTAACCCAGCCGCCACCCCAAAATCTAACCCAGCCCAAACTCTAACCCAGCCACCACCCCAAACTCTAACCCAGCCGCCACCCCAAAATCTAACCCAAAGACGACCCCAAACTCTAACCCAGCCACCACCCCAAACTCTAACCCAGCCACCACCCCAAACTCAAACCCAGCCGCCACCCCAAAATCTAACCCAGCCCAAACTCTAACCCAGCCACCACCCCAAACTCTAACCCAGCCGCCACCCCAAAATCTAACCCAAAGACGACCCCAAACTCTAACCCAGCCACCACCCCAAACTCTAACCCAGCCACGACCCCAAACTCTAACCCAGCCACCACCCCAAACTCTAACCCAGCCGCCACCCCAAAATATAACCCAGCCCAAACTCTAACCCAGCCACCACCCCAAACTCTAACCCAGCCACCACCCCAAACTCAAACCCAGCCGCCACCCCAAAATCTAACCCAGCCCAAACTCTAACCCAGCCACCACCCCAAACTCTAACCCAGCCGCCACCCCAAAATCTAACCCAAAGACGACCCCAAACTCTAACCCAGCCACCACCCCAAACTCTAACCCAGCCACGACCCCAAACTCTAACCCAGCCACCACCCCAAACTCTAACCCAGCCGCCACCCCAAAATATAACCCAGCCCAAACTCTAACCCAGCCACCACCCCAAACTCTAACCCAGCCCAAACTCTAACCCAGCCACCACCCCAAACTCTAACCCAGCCACAACCCCCAACCCTCAAACGCTCTTTCCACATCATTTCAGTTCCCGTCTGGCTAAATACCCACAGTCCAGTTCAGCCTGCACAGTAAAGGGTGCATTAATGCGACTCCCCTCTTAGTGTTCTTGGAACAGCCCTCCCCCAGTGTCATTTCCATTACACCCCCCCCCCCCCCCCCCCCCCCCCCCCCGATAGAGGGCCCTTTTGCCAGTACGGTCTGAAAACACTCCTGGATGTGCACGCCTGTAGCAGAAAGGCAGTTATTTATGAATGGCATTCATGCTTAAGAGGGCAAACTCTTTTCAGGCAGAGCCAATGGTTTCCAGCCAACCGTAGAGCTTCGGTTTTGTGTGTTCAGGGGGTGAATCCAAGCTCGCCTTGTTTGACCTAATAAATCCTCTCTCTCCACAGTCGACGGAGAAAAGGGCCTAGCTTGCGACTTGCTTTAAAACGGCCAGACACAGTTAAGTGTTTAGTCTATGTCTCATCTAACAAAGTGTACGCAACTTTATAAACAATCTCTTCTTCTTAGTTAGCCTACTACTCCTTTAATATATGCATTTATATTTTAAGAATTCTATCTATAGAAATATTTGTGCAGCAGGAACATATAAAATCCTCACCCAGGACAGTGTATTGGTTGTAAATAATACAATGTACTGGAATGGCCAAAACTTTAAAATGGGCTTGACACACCCAAATCCAAACTCAAACTCAAATCCATTTGCTACTTAAAACACTTTAACGTCAGTCTCCCTCTTGCACTGACTAGAACACCTACTGTTAAGTTGCAGGGTTATATAATGCTGAACACTATTGGTTGGGACCCTGATGACTTGAATCTCTGCTAAACCTTCATGTGTGCACTTTTGTAAGGGGCTCTGGACAACAGCGTGTGCTAAATTGCTATTAACCACCACGGTATCCTCCAATCCTGAATAAGAGCCCTGTTTCACAAATCCTGTCTCTTCACTCTTTTTTTACGCTTTAATTACATGCTTTATGGCAGGGGCTATGCACCCACAATTGATATATTACTAAATTGCCTTAGTTTCCTGAACCGATTTTTAAATTTTTTCTATTTTTAAGTCAAGTCAAGTACATTAGCTACATGCATAAATACTAGTTCATATTCAGATCGTGTCCCTGTATCAGTGACACGTCTCAGTGCGTCTCAGTGCATATTTTCTCCTGACCGCAGGACAGCGGATGTTTCAGCGCTCGTTTCTGGCTCGGTGAGTCTCCGTTTATTTCCCGGGCCTCCGGCGTTCTCTCCTGCGCTGTCCGTGTTCTCGGAAGACCGGCCGTGCCTCGCGGCTCCGGTAAAAAGGGAGGTCAGCGCGCTGCGCGGCGCGTCGCGGTACGCCAAAGCGAGCACGCCAGGAGCGAACCTCAGAGCCCGGCAAACCAAAAAGCCAGGCGTTAAAAAAATGAAAAAGGAGTCCTCTCGACATGGAACCGGGTTTGACGTTCCCTAGGAGCAATCAGACCGGGAACGCTGTGATGCGTACCCTAGGAGCAATCAGACCGGGAACGTCGCGGTGCGTACCCTAGGAGCAATCAGACCGGGAACGCTGCGGTGCGTACCCTAGGAGCAATCAGACCGGGAACGCTGCGGTGCGTACCCTAGGAGCAATCAGACCGGGAACGCTGCGGTGCGTACCCTAGGAGCAATCAGACCGGGAACGTCGCGGTGCGTACCATAGGAGGAATCAGACCGGGAACGCTGCGGTGCGTACCCTAGGAGGAATCAGACCGGGAACGCTGCGGTGCGTACCCTAGGAGCAATCAGTACGGGAACGCTGCGGTGCGTACCCTAGGAGCAATCACACCGGGAACGCTGCGGTGCGTACCCTAGGAGCAATCAGACCGGGAACGTCGCGGTACGTACCCTAGGAGGAATCACACCGGGAACGTCGCGGTGCGTACCCTAGGAGCAATCAGACCGGGAACGCTGCGGTGCGTACCCTAGGAGCAATCAGACTGGGAACGCTGCGGTGTGGCCTGTCGTTCCACCACGTGTCAGATCATCCCAGACCAAACTACCGAATTAGAGAATTAGAGTCAGTATGAAATCTGCTCTAGTGTGCGGATGGGCCCCACAGTCAGGCATCAAATCCCAACCATGGCAGAGCTGACAGCAGCCCCACAGCAAGAAGCACCATTTCTGGTGGCGTCACCCAAGGTTAGGCAGGGTTTGGTGGGAGGGATCCACACCTCGTCACTCTCTAGCGACCCCTGCTGGTCGGTGGAGAGATGGCGTACTTCTGTACACTCTACCACGTCAGCAGTGGGAACCGCAGCACTAGCATGGACGTAGACCGTATGACTGGACATTCTGAACTGGGGAGACAACGGGGGAAATGGTTAGCAACAATACCACAACACTCTCAGTAAAAAAAAAAAGTACCTATAAAGGCACAGACGCATCACTGGGGCGGTACCCTATAGGGACATAAACCTGTTCCCCTAGCCAGCAATAATTCATTTGTAGCTTTTTTGCGTGACTTTCAGGGTACGTTTGGGAAATTTGTTCCCCAAAAAACAAATAAGTACACCCACTGTACCTTTATTTCTCAGACTGTACGCTGCTTCACCCATTCATCTGCACTAAGGTGGCAAGAAAAATGTTAGGAACTAAAAGTGAAAGATAAGTGCACCATGTTGTAACTTCCCCAATGATAAATTCCCAGATTACCTACTACAGCATTAGTAGTAGCCTAATAGCAGTAACAACTATAATTGATATCATGGGTTGGACTGACGCAGTGCTCTCAAAGCACCTCACATTGAAGTGGGGAGCCTCTTCTGGTCCCCACACCCATTTTGAGCCACAAATGAGGATTAGCTGGTATAACACCGAAAATACTGGCTTTAATGAGCAGTTAGTGAGGTTAACAATGCCAGTGTCAGGTTTCAGAATAAAGGCAATGACAGAACTGGAAGGACACCCAAAAAAGGTTTTCCCCCGTTATTCTACAAGCCCGTCATGAATATGTCTAGACTCAAGCTCGAAATTAGCCAGATGGTGCATTTCGTGGCACCTGGTTAGTCAAAATATGCAGAAGGGATGGTTCTGTTCTACAGGATGAATTTCGAAGTTCAGAACCAAATTTTCTGAGTATATTATGGTCAAAGAACACAGGAAAATACAAAATAATTTTTGGTGCAGTTCCCCTTTAACAAAAAATGAAAATGGGCTGAACCTGCATTGCATTAGCCAATCATTTCTCAAGTCATGTCCTTCTATATGGAAAATGTCCTCAGTGGTTTAGCAAGACGGCATTATGAAAACTGCACGGACACATAATGTTCCTTTCTTTCCTGTCTTTCGTGTTTTTTTCTCCCTGATTACTTCTGCAAATTTGTATTGGAACTTTTGCTTTTGAAATGAATGTTTTGCCAGTGAACTGACAAACTTGGCTGCATGGGCTGTATTCTGGCCTAAAGACTGCTGGACTGGCCAAACCACCCACCCAGAGCACAGGAATAAGAATCCTCCAGAAGCAGTCGGCAGTGGGGGGGGGGGGCGACGTTAGCGCATTGCGACGTTAGCGCATTGCATCCTAACGGGAATTCAGTTCCTTCTCTCGTTCTTTTTCATTCTTTTCCGTTTCTTTCAGGAAAGCATACGTACAGAAAATATGCAGACTTGGAAATATAATGATAAGCATATATTTAGCAAAAGTCTAAGTTATTAGAAGGCTAGCAACACACTGCAAAATGATCAGTATGTGCCTTATAACCGTTGGTTAATTTAAGCTCTGGTACTGATCACACACAACGTGCGGGCGCACAACACAAAAGGAGAGTTGACTTTTGACTCGTTTAGACCATCAAGCACTGCAACAGAGCAGCTCATTTGGGTCTGTTGGCTTCAGTCGGACATTTGAGCTAAAACATAAAGTATAGGCCTATTTCACACCAGTGCATTTTACATAGGTCTACATACTGCAATAATTGAAAAACGTGGAAATAATTTGTATATTTGCCAATATATTGTGAGGCCTTGCAGTGCCTGAATATATTTCGATTTATATATTTCCAGCGCGTTCCATTTGCGTACGAGACGCGCAGAAGGACGGGAAAGGACAAACGCTTGCGGAGGAAGCCATCTTCTGGTGAAGGGCCAGACCGCTGAAATTATTGCCCAACTTCTAAAGTGACCTTTAAACAACATCGTTTCGCAAACCCATTTTTCTCTCAAGCATATAATTAGCCGAGAAATCGGTAACAGTCGGCAACTAATTCTCTCCCTCTTAATTGTATCTTGCAGAAGCTTTCTTTCTCGTTGCGTCATGAACATTGTGCGGTGTTTGCACACGTCTCCGGATTATTTGACCACGTGGAGAGATTTTGTTCTTTGTTCTCGGTGCCTGCAGCGAGGGCATGTGGGTGGCATAGAAATCGGTTACCCTGCACAAACTGCGCGTTAAACCTGCTTTAAAATTCCCTCATTTCCTCAACAGAGCTTTTGTTACGCCCCGTGTAAAAGCTTGCATCATAGGCACTAACGGGGCGATTTACTTCCCCAAGCGAACGGTTTTACTTTCACCACGCAGTGACTAAACCGAACTGAATTGAACTCAAAGCCTGACGGCAGGCTGAAATTCCTTAGCTCGGTTCGGCTTTACGTTGTACGATTTCTGTTAAAGGGCAGAACAACACGAGGTTGGATTGGATCAGCCCGTTAAGTGGCACTGTTGCCAACAACCGAGCAAAACATGCGAAAACAAGAGGAGAACAGGAATCGGCACAAAGGTGAGATTTCTGGAGCCCCTTTCACGCGCGCGGGACAGCCTGCTCTTGCCCAAGATCCAGTGCCGGCTAAACCAGGACAGGCCTGGACAAGATCCTGCACATGCCTGTGCCACAACTCCGCAAATTCCCCTTAAATCTTCCGTCATATTTTGCATGTACTTTGCCGCCTGTAATCCAACACCCCAACTCGACTTCTCCACGAGTCAAAACAAACAGTGTTGTCTGGCCGGGCGCCCCTTGCTCGACAGGGTAAGGTGACTTTTGCGCAGGAACATTCTGGTTCCGTTTACACGCACAAACAGATCTGGTCGCAGTCAAGGCTTCTGAGGTCGATGTTTCCGACAACATTCTTCACTGAAGCGGGAAGATCGCAAATACAACACACAGCTCAACGAACTCTTGGACTCAACACACGTTAATAAACTAGGCTATATCATGACTCCCGCATTTCTACGCCATCCATTTACTTTTCCCCACCCGGCGAGACAATTTATGGGCAATAAGGAGCTTCTGGGCCCACAAGGAACAGGGCGTACTCACCTGTGGGGACGAACAACAGGAAATATGAGGCATCAGATCATCTAGAGCTATATCTCATCAATGGTAACACTAAAACAGTGGCCGGCTCACAGCATGCTGAGTTATGTGTGTGTGCATGGGAACAGGCATGTTTTAATTTCCACAGAACCTATGCAGCGCAACTGAGATAGCATTCAAAACCGCAGGCTTTCTTTCGAAGTTACGACATTGTTGATTGTTGGACCGTTGTTCTACCTTTCATTATTCTTATTTCTCAGTAACCTTCATGCCGCCATCTTTCCCAAACTCAAATAATTCCCCTACATCTGGAAAATGATTATTTACAAATCCAGTGAATCAGCTCTGCAGTAAGCAGCTCTGCCGTTCTGTATGGAAACTAGAAGGACAAGCATCAGAATGGCTCTGCCTTTATTCAGTTTCCCTTCTGTATCACCGTGCTCTGATAAATCTCAGTCAGAGCTTGTACATTCACTACCGGCTCCCTGACTGAAAGGTCCTCAGTTGTCGCTGGGGGAAGACTTGCCAAAGCAGCGAGGGACTCTGTTCCCCTTTCATTTTCAAATTGACTAGAACCTTCAGCCAGCTGGGAACAGCCAATCAACTCAGCCTAAGACTCTGAGGTCGTCCATGACCAGGGGAAAAGAAGTGCATTTTGGGAAACTAGAAACCTGATCAGGAAGGTGCAAAGGAAATTCTATTTTTGTTTTATTTGATTTAGAAAAACTTGTGTCTGCAAAAATGTGTGTTGCTTAGGTTATAGGCTATACTATAGTAAAGCTTAAGGAAAACACTGAGTGTGTTAAAAGATTGCCTTTAGCCAAGCTCATGCCAGCAAAAGGGCTAATTAAAAAAATTAAAGATTTAAAAATGAAACCTTTCATCAAGAGCATGAACAGCACAGTATCTAGGAAAAAGAAACAATTCTGTGCCTCCCTTTTTTTGAAATGACAAGGAGGGAACTACTGCTGGCAGGTGGTTTGTACAAGCCTACATGCTAGGAACATTCCAGCATTCCCTCAGCTGTACAACAATACATTTTCATCCACAGGCAAAGGAATATATAATAAATTACTTCATGATTTACTGCATAAATTATGATTTACTCCATAAAAGATCCATGTGCCAAGTCACATGCTAAATTCCCTACTCAGACTAGCCAATGGGCAAAACCTCTGCTCTGCTGTGACCAATCATCTGAATGTAGTCCACATTTTTGCAAGAAGAACTTTTAATACCTGCTATGGAGTTGTATTATATTTGAAAACATGCACAAGTACTTTATACCAACTCCCCACCAGAATAATGACATCTTACATTATCTCAACTATGAAAAACCCTGAGCTGACTTTGGAGCATTTTTCCACAAATTAAGTTTGGGAAAACTGAATCAGGCTCAGTGTACCTTAAAGCTACCAGCAACCTGTTTGGGCTCCTAGAACCTCAAGTGTACAAGCAAACTGGTCAGGCTCATACTACCATAAGGTTACAAACAACACAATCAAGCAGAGTTCAGAGCACTGTACGGCTGGGAGCCTTGTGCAATCAGATTTCTTCCATTTCACGTCCTGAAATACTGTTTAGAATGTCCAGCGGGAAATCCCACCTGAGGCAGCCAACGGTCAGTGGACAGAAGTTCAGTCTCAGAGAGTTCACAGAAGGAGAAGACCACCCTACATTTTGAAATACTGTTTCGAATGTCCAGCGGGAAATCCCACCTGAGGCAGCCAACGGTCAGCGGACGGAAGTTCAGTTTCAGAGAGTTCACAGGAGACGCGCCTCACGAAGAAGACCACCCCACATTTTTTCTAGCGGCTCGGCGGTCTGTTTTCTGTCGGTCTCCATGCCGACTCGGAGCGCGCCGGGGAAACGAAAGGCCTGTGAGAGCCGTGGGCCTAGGAGCATCCAGCTCTGTGCTGAACAGTAATCAGCCCCCAGGGGCCCCCCGTCCTGCCCAGTCTCAGCACTATGCTGTGTGGAGGACTGCATCATTTCTTGACAAAATTATTATTATTATTTTTTTTTTTTTTTACTGATTTTTGGTTTTTCCACACGTCTCCCACACAACCTTTCCCACACACAGCAGCACTTCTAAGACCGCCCTGCCACCAAAAAAAACATATCACTTTATTCCACATTTCTGGATGCCTGTGGTTTTTGCACCACTGAACTCTCAAATGCGCATTTGTCTTTGAAATGAGGGGTTTATGCACTGCAACCCTACTATAATATCCCTCTCTATGTAGCAGTCAACAGACTGTTCTTGCTGACAGTCTGATCACGTCCTGCACTGACATTCTCAGTCACCAGGAAGAGTTGCTCTTCGGTTTTTACTTACATAACGCACTAATGCACGAGCATCATGGTCATCGAATATGAGCTTTCCACCACAATTTTCCGACCCTACTTACTGATAATAAAAGCAGATGTCACTTAGGTCACTGCTCCTATTGAAACACTAGCCAGCTGAGCAGTCTTTGTGACTGAAGCTCCCGCCATCCCTGCCCCAATAATGAACCCTCTTTCAAAGTCACTTATTTCTTTTCCTCTTGCCATCTTGACCTGAAATTGAGGTCAACTGGGCCTGCTCAGCAACAGAGCTTGATACGGTGCTAACTGCTTAATTGTATCATGCAGTACACCTGTATGGAAGCACCTGAATTCATTATGTTTTTCCCCTAATTTATTCAGGTTTTTCCTTTAACTTGTCACCTGTCTGTACATACAGAAAGAGAGAGAGATCAGACGAGCACGCGGTATGACACGCACGCGTTATGACACGCACGCGGTATGACACACACGCTACGACACGCGCTACGACACAAGCTCTCCCAAACCCACAGATGATGTAGCAGTGTTGAGGGAATCCACAATATGAGGAAGAAATAAGCAGTGGGAATAAATGTGTTTAAATAATTCTTCTGTTCAAACCACATATATTCAAAAAGGTGAATGTTCATCTTAGAAAGAGCAAGCAAAAACCTTGGGTGAAATTTATGAAGTGCGAACCCATAACCTGGCCATAACACCATCACATATTCTGGGACTACAAGGCAGAAGAGGCAGCCACACCACTTCAGCTGAACTGTTCCTGAACAAGAGAAAGGGGGCTATTCATGCAAATGTTCTATGAGTCATTTGAAATGAGTGATTCATATTAAGCTGAAGTTCATGTTTTTCAATTTAAAAAATGCTGTGCTGAGGTCCAAAGCTAGGCATAAACGCTAGTAATTACAACAGTCTGGGTGTCAGACCAGGGGTGTCAACCAGAGGTGTCAAATCTCTTCTAAGAAGGGGCCAACATGGGTGTGGCTTTTTGTTTTTATCCCAGCACTACAGCACCCGATTAACTAATTAATATCAGGTGTCTCAGTATCGGGCTAAAACAAAGGCCCTTTTCAGATAAGACTGGACACTGGACACCCCCTGGTTCAAACAAACTATGAGTTACTTTTCTGACATTTGGGAAAGTCAGCTTCATGCGATTCCGCACATGATTGTACGCTAAACTCTTCTGGCAAACTAGAGTATATGCTCTTCCTGTTCTTACAGTCACTTTGTTTTGCAAACTCACTCTGTTGCAAACTGTTGACATCTGTGTTCTTGCACATCATCAGAAATGAGCTCCACCAAGCCAAAATCAAAGTCAAGTTCTCCAGCCATGCAACAGTCACTGGACGCTTCACCCATTGCTGGGAAGTGCTTTCACAGTGCAAATGAATGCTAAAGCTATATTAACCCTTTAAGGTGTACAATCACAAATGTGTGATTAGAATGTTCTTCACTGAAGATTCTAATGCTGATGTAACAATCACTAATAGTGACTGAAAGCAAAGGAGTTCTAGAACACTGACTTAGAATTTTGAAAAACATTCCAAAATAACCTACTCCTCAAAGGGTTAATGGTCGAAGCGTGAGGTTTCAAAAAACACCCCAATGGGTGGTGTTTCAGTGAGCTGTCAACCCCTTCACAATTTACTTCTGTGAGCCAATCAAATGACCGTGCTTTCCAAAGCAAAGAACAAATGTTCATACTGGCGAGTCGCTGACAGCGTATCGTCGCTCCACCCATTTCTGGGGGTCATAAAACCTCATTCCCCCAATGCTAAAGCTGGTGCCTTAAGTCTGGGCCCTCTGTCATGGCTTCCATTGTGCTGCAGCAGTCAGGAATTCCTGCACTCATGCAGTATTTTAAACACGGCTTGCTTAGCTTGTTTACACACTAAAAATATAAAATGTTTGGCCCTTCCAAATATGGGTATTATTCCTTGTGTGACATTCCTCGCACCCTTGTCTCAGTTTCTACTCCATAAAATTGGCTTTTCCAACATGTGCATTCTTCTTCTGTTATGAGACGATGTAACCCTGCCAGGTTGACAGATTTTAATGTCTGTCATCTCCCGAGACATTTTTCAGATGGAAGGGTTTATCGTCGTCTACACTGTTAACAGGCAAACTCACACCTCTCAGCTGTCAGGACCAGGACCATAAATACAATAGCCAGGCTGAACCAAATTTAAAAGGCGCGCTTATTACAATACTTCAGCAGGCTATCCAAGGTACACTATATGACCATAAGTATCTGGACACCCCTTGGTCTGGGGCTGTTTTTCATGGTTTGGGTTTGGGCTAGGCCCCAAAGTTCCAGGGAAGGCAAATCTTAATGCTACAGCATTCAATCACATTCTAGACATTCTAGAAGGCCGTTTCCTGTCTCAGCATGACAATGCCCCCTAGCACACAGCCAGGTCCACGAGAAATGGTTTTTGTCAGGAATGGGATGGAAGAACTTGACTGGCCTGCACAGAGCCCTGAACTCAACCCCATCCAACACCTCTGGGATCAATTGGAAAGCCAACTGTGAACCAGGCCTAATCACCCAATCAGTGCCAGACCTCACTAATGCTCTTCTGACTGAATGGAAGGAAATCCCTGCAGCAATGCTCCAATATGTAGTATAAAGCCTTCCCAGAAGACAAGAGGTTGTTATAGCAGCAAAGGGTGGACCAACACCATATTAATGCCCATCATTTTGTATGAGATGTAGCCTACTTTATATACAATGCTGGTTTTACGAGGAGTTCTCCAAGTTTCCACAGCATGGCTCACTATAGCACTGGGGAGGATGCAAGTTGTGTTCTTTGTTCTTCACAGCAACTAAAGAAGACGGTTTTAAGTGCCTTTATTTTCTCACATTCAGTCAGTTCTAGCCTTCATGCCAGCCGTTTATGTGAAACGCTAGTGTTTGTCAAAATTTGTGTAATCTTCAGAGACTCCCCACGCTAGAAATAAACAGAAATCCACCACTTTCATGAACTACTCCCTTTGGATAATCGCTTTTTCTTGGAGCTCGCCACCGTTAGCATTAGCCACTCAAGCGGTTATATTTTTCACCTTCCATAAAGAAACACAGTGGAGATAAGACACATTACAATAAACTGCCATCTGTGCAGTTCAGCCTTACCCAACAGACTGCTGCAACATCCCTCTAAATAAGAGAAGTAAGAACCTTTGCGCAATTTTCCTATTAGTCATTTTGAAATGAAAAATAATGAAATCTATTTCCCTCTCCTATTGTTTCAGCTCACATTTTTAACTTGTGAAATTTTTACCCCACCCAAACAGAGATCTGAATTTCAGAGGGTTCATCACCTCCATGGTAAAAGCATTGCATTTATGTATTAAATAATGACGTTTGAAGCTAAGCAGGCACTGGTTTGGTCAGCACTTGGATGGGAGACTACCTTGCTGGTGAAAGAGGTGTTGGTGGTCCAGTAGGGGGCATGTGCCCCTCTAAACCAAACTGAAAATCCAATACCCCAGCAGACTGATGAAGGTGCTGTCTTTCAGGTGAGATGTTAAACTGAGGTCCTGACTCACTGTGGTCACTAAAGTTCCTGTGATATTTCTGAGAAGTGCAGGGGTGTTAGCCCCAATGCTCTGGTATAGGCTAATTTCTATGAAACTGGCTCTTGCCATCTGGCCACCTAATTATGGATGGATGATTGGCTACACAATCCATCCATCTAATCACCTCTACACCTGATTGGCTACACAATCCACCCACCTACTCACCTCCTACATGTGACTGGCTAGGCAATCCTTTGACTTCCCCAGGTGATCGCTGGGAAACAGAGTTCTGATTAAACGAAGGCAGCTGGTCTGCTCTCCGTCTTCTGTTTCCATTTCTGTTTCTGTTTCTGTTTGGCTGCTCAGCTAATCCAGTTTCCCACCTGTGATTCACCCCCTCCTGCTGTTCTCCTGCAACTTTTCACAACCTGGTCTGATATAATGAGCAAGATACACTAAACATCACACACTAGGCTAATACACTGAACATCACAGACACGCACTAGGCTAATACACTGAACATCACAGACACGCACTAGGCTAATACACTGAACATCACAGACACGCACTAGGCTAATACACTGAACATCACAGACACGCACTAGGCTAATACACTGAACATCACAGACACGCACTAGGCTAATACACTGAACATCACAGACACACACTAGGCTAATACACTGAACATCACAGACACGCACTAGGCTAATACACTGAACATCACAGACACACACTAGGCTAATACACTGAACATCACAGACTCGCTATAGATTACAGACTTGCACTAATACACTAGAGATGATAGATCAACACAGAAGATCACAGATCAACACAGATCACTACAGATCACAGACTTGCACTAATACACTAGAGATGACAGATCGACACAGATACACTAAAGATCACAGATAAACACAGATACACTAAAGTCCACAGACCCACACAAATACATTATAGATCACAGACTTGCACTAATGCACTAAAGATCACAGACCCACACTAATCCACTAGAGATCACAGGCCAATACCGACACACTAAAGATCACAGACCAATACCGACACACTAAAGATCACAGACCAATACTGACACAGGTATACTAAATGGTGGAGGGACTGAGGTGCTGCACACTTTGACACAACAGTAATTCAGTCTAATCTGTCGGGAAATATGCCATCTGTGACTGTGAGAGCCAGGCGGAGGAAAATGAAGTGCAACACCGAAGGGTGAAGCCCCTGTGATGACTTTAACAATCTCACAGAGAGACCTGCAGCACTTCAGGACTCAGTCCAGGTTCGCGGGGAAGTCCGGCCTCAACGCTCATAAATTACAAGACAATCTGCAGGAATTTTACTGCCGTCTAAAGGCCTAAAGAATTTAAAATATTTATTTGACCCAGGTCTGATCCAGAATACATGCCTGGAGAACATCTGTCAAGCAATCGTACAGCCACGTATTTTATAAAATGCACGGAAACATACCGTAACGGTTATACAACTTATAGGATGTGTGATTGTCATTATAAGAACGCTCTCCTAACTTCAGCCAAGCAGCAAATTATCAATTAGCTAGCGGCCTATATTAGCTAGCATGCAATCAAGCATCACAAACACTGTTTGCAATTTACAGTGGCAAATCACGGTCTGCTACTGGGCTCCCAAGTACACTGCCTTGCTCTTGAAAAAAACAATGATGAAGCTGTGATGTACTTTGGCTATATGGTATGTTTCCCAAAGGCACTGATTATACCTGTTAGCTTATTCATTACTAACAGCAAGCTAAAGTGAGAGTTTATACTTAGCCTATATAATCCATGTTACTAGCTTCACTTGGAAACCAATTAATGAGCTATAGCCTAGTCCTAGGAAGCCAATTAATGAGCTATAAGGCTAGCCCTAGAAACCTAACCATGACTTTAAAAAGCCACAGACCGAAACTGAACAAAGAAACAATGCGAGAGGTCAGCGAAATAAAGGCTTGAGCTGCACTCTATGCTGCTATGTGTGGTTTTGTGCCATTGTACAGTATGTAAAGTATTTTTGTTGGAATCATAACTGAAGTTTGGTTCAGTGTGTACCTCGGTGCACTCAAAAACAAAACAATGGAAATGGTTTTGTCAGGCAAACCTTTGACACAAAATCTACAATGTGCCAGGCTGCAAAACTTCAGACATGACATATTAAAACTCTCAGCAATAAACAACCAGAACAGCAACAAAATTCAATAATACATTTGAGTACACTATTTGTGAACTGTGCACTTCACGCCATTTACAAAATTGCAGCCTCCCAAAAATGCTTTCCGCATGTTCCAAATTTGCCTCCAGGATCTAAAGAACTAATGTAATCACACGCCTCATTCTCCACATTATGTTCTCCTAAATCAAAGAGCAAACCTTTCAAAAGCTGTTTTCTAGTGTGATTTTGATAATGGCTTGGCTAAACAGTACTGATATAATTAACTTATAAATTCAAACTTCTGTCCCAAAACAGCATTTCAAACAAAATGTGTACCATAAGGCCCATTTCACCAGATCGATCCACTTTGGACCATATTTAGCCCTGTATTCAGTATACAGTTAGGCTACTCATCGGTCTGATGGCAAAGATCTCTTGAAACAGAAATAAAGTCACAATAAAAGTTTTTTTTTTTTTTAATGATAAATAAACCAATAAGATCATGCAGGTCAGCAGTGTCAAAGGCATAAATTCACAAGTATACTTCATTATGATAAAACTGTAACACTGGAATTACACTGACCACATGTAGCCTACATGCACACCACATTTCAAATAATAATCCTTATTCCAGTTAGGGTCATACTCATTCATTACCTTTATTTAACCATTTATGTGCGTCATTAAAGGAATAACCCAAGGTGTCTTAGTAATTCTTCCATGTGTATGAAGTGTTTAAAATGTGCTGGGCTAGAACTGCTGCCATTGTTTTGTCATAAAATTATGGCTATCAACATTAGCGCATTAACTCATGCAAATAATTGAAATAATTCACACGTTTTTTAATGCAATTAATTCTCATAATTTCTTATTTTGGCAGCGATGGTCCCTGCATAGTTGCATATCTATGACCAGGTTCCCTATCTACCACCCCCATCTATTATCCAGTCTTTAACTATTGTAATTGATAATAGTAATTAAGATTAATCGCATGAGTTAACATGTTAACGTTGACAGCCCTTGCAAAATACACTGCTTTCAGTGTCTAATCTGTTCTGTGTAACTGAACAAATTGCTGCTTTCTGCTGTCCAAACACTGCACAATGCTTAAATCTCTTAATGCAGACTTTGGTCTCTTCGTCAGTCCAGAAGTGAGGGTTTTGCGCTTGCCATGACTTTTTTTTTTTTTTTTTTTTTACAGTAAGTTAGACGGCTGACTTCAACACCCACAATGCCTTGTGAATCTGTATATGCACAGACCATGTTTAAGAGGTGTAAACAGACTAAGGTGTTTATGTATGAGGGATGCGCAACCTTGGATCTTATTTGGATTGTGCATATAGGCTACTTGTAATACAGGTTTAACCCGATGTTCCCATGGGATGTGTTGCAACTAGAATTATAGTACTTGAGGTATCTGAACAAAATCGGAACAATGATGTGCGTGAAAACCAGGTCGTTGAAAGTAAAAAAGTTCAACAAGGCAGAATCCACCCAGACTGGGTCAGTTCAGTTCATCTGCAGGAACCGCTAGCCGCTAACGAGGTTCTGAAAAGCACGCAGAGCACTAATTAGGCTAACAGTGATGTCATCACTTTTGAGAAATTGTCTTGATAACACGATAGCCTGTTCGCAGGCTGGCTGTGTGTGTGTGAGCTCAGTATGTACTGTAACTTTATAGCCAGCTGTCTGCATTTGAACGACATCTGCGTTGCAGCTTGCATTTTTAATGCGACTAAACGCACCTTTAACTCGCTGGGGGAAGGCGTAGCACGGGGGACGCCTCTTGGTGCTCTAACAGAAAGAAGTGCGCACATTTCACCCTGACCACCGTTCAGGGGAGAAGGTGCATAGCTGGTAATCTCCTGCTCATCGCAAACAGCATGCTGCACCATCAGCATGCTCTCCGAAACGCTGTGCAAACGTTATCTGCTCTGCATCTCACAGAGACCACGACAACACATTTCCTTACATTCGCTTCTACTGCGCATCTAATTCTATTCTCCGTCTTACATCGCCTTAGTGTCTCTTTTACTCTCCTTGCCTTAACTACGCACACTGCAACCACGAAGAACAATTCCTTGTAGGCTATGTGTAAATGCCCTTGTAAATATATTCCCTGTATGTGTAAATATACTTGTAAATGTATTCCTTGTATGTGTAAATACACTTGGCAAATAAAAGGATTCTGATTCAGATTCTGATACACTGCCGCTGGGCACTGGTACACAAACGTGTGCGTACCTGTAGCCTGCCGGTTGACAAAAGAACATTCACCTGCAAATTTCAACCTCTAATTTGCACAAAAACTGGGGATAATGTACAATTTGTATTTGTGTAATAAGTGTAAGTAGCCTTCCCTGTAGCTGAGAGGTCAATAACCTGGATCCTGGAAATCTGCAAGGTATGCTGGGGTTTAGTTTTCACCTTAGAATGAGCAATCCAGACCTAAGAAACCAGCTCAGGTGGGTTAGCTTTGTAATCAGCCACATTAAAATGACAAGCCTAGATGGGCTGAATGGCCTGTTCTCATCACTCTCTATTCTAATGTTCTTATGTAACGGAGCAATTAAGTGCTGACTAATGGTGTTTTTTAAAATCTTTTTTTGTCCATACAAAATTAAAGAGCTGCAGGATGTCTGGAAAAAGGTGAGCATTGTACTGCTGCAACTCTGGCACATGTGTTCAAACCCACTGATGACCAGGCCACACCCAATGAACACTCAGAGAGATCAGGGGACCACGGACTGGAGTGATTCAGCTTGGGGTTTGGGAAGCAGCCTTGAATGTGTCAAATTCTCCGGGTCCTTCTATTGTGAATAAAAAACCACACAAATCAGCAGAAATCTCATATCCCTGCAAAGTGCAGTTTTCTCTGAAGACCTTACTAACGCCTTTAATCATTAGCTCCCTCGTGGAAGAACTAAGCAGGGCAGCATCGAAGAGGTAAAATGAAACTCGTATCTCCTGTTGTCAAGGCCACACAGCTCCTACATGTCAGCAGTCACACAGGTTCCAACCAATGAGCACATTATTATTGCAATATATTGCTGTAATGTAGCAAGCAAAAAGAAAGTGTGTGCATGGAAACTATGGCGGATTTGTCTGTCTAGTGGGTGTCAGCTTCCAATCTACATTCAGTTAGTGTAAATTAAAGTTCACAACCAGGAGCACTGGGCATACGTACTGATGTTAAATATACAAGGCATCAGTACATGAAGGCCTAAATTCCCTTAAAGTCTCTATTACTGACTTCTAACAAAAAAATTCTAATCTAGTGTGCAATCTCTGCCATATTTCCAGAAACGAAAGAAGCATATAAGAACAGAATTTAAAAAAGTTGGCAATCATTCAAAAATATGCAACGGTTTTAAACTTCAAACGCAATACAACAGCGCAATGACACATTCCATCCGGACAGCATATTCGTTATGCATCTTGCTGGTTTATTTGACAGATATGACATGGAGAGTAGTCTTGTGGAAGATTATGAGCTTTGGCTACGTTGTTATTATTGTATTTGAGAGCCGTGCTAATCCAGAAGATACGTCACTGATCGGCTCTTAATCAAGTGCTATTACAACTCAGCCGTCGCCCCGACCACAGCGTTGAATGACGACGCAAAACTTTAGATCAACTTCCAGTTGGTGGACAAATGCTGAAATGTCTAGCGTTTCAAACCCAACAGGACATCGCTGTCTAAGACAAGCGTTTGGAATTAAATCAATGATCTGCCATTTCGATAACTATTGGCCGAAGAAACTGATAAATGTCATTGTACTATATATCACATTGCCTTACAAGTAGCAGGCAATATATCCTGTATGAACGAAATAGGAAGGCAATGTATTCAGATTAGATTCACTCAATTCGATTGTTGTCGCCCACTGAATGATTGCTCAATTATTGAAACATACTTATCAACGAAATGCAGCACAATTAGACACGGACACCAGACGAGATTATTCTCATTTTAAGCAACTTAATTTAGTTCGCTTAAATGACTGATAATTCAACGAAACCACATTTTCATATTATCGAGTGGCTACTCGAAGTGGGCGAGGAAACAAACCATCCTGCATACTTATAGGCTAATACAGTGCGGTTTTTGTGTCATTTCAGAAATGTAGCTACGAAGTAGCCATGTAAAATCGCTGAGGTAGAGCAAGACTGGCAAGAAAGCAGCCGTCGTGGCTTGAGATACAATGCACTATAAGAGGGTTGGGTAAAATTACCAAATCGCGTGGTATTGCCCCAGCTCTCTATACTCACCAAGCAGCAGCAGTTTGACTTCTCTGGACGCTTTCTCTCCGTCTTCTCTCAGATTCCGATCGATCATTTTACTCCTCTCCACCGCCGCTTTGTCCTCGGCACTTAGCGTACATCCCATTTTGAAATACCAATAAGTATTCGTAGAGAGACCGATATAATAAAACTCAAACTCTCAGTTTTAGAAGCAACACAAAATACACACAGCGATTTCTTCAGCAGCCGTAATAACCGGGGAGCAGAGAGAGAAAAAAAGGCGTTGGCACCAACCCTCACATGGGAGACAGCAGCGATTTCACCGAAGTGTACTTTTCCACATACAGCTTTCCCCGACAGTGGATCAATGTTAATTTAAATCCAAAGCGTTTTTTAATGGCTGTGCTACAGGCTAATTCAGATAATGTATGAGAAGTGCAGACGTAGCAAGCAGTCTTCCTTTAGGCTTTATGAGCTGACTGTTGGTTTAAAAATTAAGAACAAAAATACATGAAAGTTAAAAAAAAAATTGAACGCAATAAATATTTATAAAACGGCAGTTGTTTGTAATGTTAATCTTCAGCTTCACGTGCCTATCCTATCTATGTTTTGCTTTTATCTTTAAAGTTAAGAGTATGAGATCACTAACTGTTAGGCTCTCCGGTTCCCCACTGTTTCCGTTGCTGTTAGGGGGAAAAGTATGTAAATGACATTGAAACTCGACAACGCTTTTCTTTTTTCCCCCTCGGGGAGTGCTGGGAAATGTAGTTTAAACTCGGAACATCTAAGCCCAGAGACAAAAAATGATTTCGTGACAAAATCAGTATGTCAGTGTTTATGATTTTTATTGTTTGACTAAATACCACATTGATGATGATGATGATGATTATAACTCTTCTTCTTATTCCTCTTCTTTTTATTATTATTATTATTATTATTATTATTATTATTATTATTATTGTTATTATTATTATTTATTTTAAATAACAATAATTATTATTATTTATTTAATTAATGCTAATACTATTGTTTTTGCTGTTGTTGTCGTTTGTGTTATTATTATTATTTATTTAAAATAATAATAATAATAATAATAACAACAACAACACAAACGACAACAACAGCAAAAACAATAGTATTAGCAGTAGTAATAGTAGCGGTAGTAGTAGAAATGAAAACAACGTTCTACCTTTTTCATTTTTTCATCGATTTTATAATAAATGTATTAAATGACACAGGAGTCCATAAATGTTTTTGACATACAGTTCGAATGAACCCTCAATTCTTTAGATGGCCTACGTCATTCAAAGTGGGCTGCAATATTTACCCTTACAAGAGCTGCCAATTTTGAATTTCCACGGGCTTAAAATAAAATTAATGCGCACTAACGTTTGAGTTTGATTTAGGAAATTCTGAAAGAAGGCAAGGGCATAGAATGAATGGATTAAGCAGCATGAAACAGTCAATGAATGCATTATAACTAGAAGAAAGTTTTTGAACCACAGGCATATTTTGGTATGTGATCGCCCCCAGTGGAGTTATATGTTATTGCATTAACACGAACTGAAACTGCTTACGACCGAAGTAAATAATCGTCCTTTCTCCTTCTTCACGGTAGGGCATTCTGACAGCTGTTCCTTACGGATTAATCAATTGCAAATAGACTACAATTACTTTGACTGCACTATAGCATACAGGTATTCCTTTCAAGTATATCACTGAAAAACTAATAAAAACTCTAATAAATCTTGGAAAATCTCTCCAGCAGATCTGTAATGATTTTACTACATTTGTACACTTTGCATTAGTGCCTAATGCGTTTTGCTGAAACGGTATATATGCATAAAATACACTGTACATTGGAGAATTAAGCTTTTTTGTCATGCAAAAAATAAAGTAATGAATGCACAAACACACGCACACAAACGCGCGCGCACACACACACACACACACACACACACACAGATTATTGACACTGCTGTGAGGAGGCTTGTATCACACCACCTTATACTGCATCTATAGAACTTTCTGGTATTTTGTGGAGCCACAAGGTTGATACAAGATTCTTCCGTTTTAGCTGAGTGGATTCAGTATCAAAAAGGTAAGTGATAAATAGAAATAGGGAGAGAAGACTCATTAGCATATATTTTTGTCAGATGTAGGTATCTACCTGTGGGTGTGTGAGTGTGGAGGGTGTTAATGTGATGTTGTTAATTAAATTAAAGAAAGCTTTAATAAATTCACTGAGCAGGGGAGCATGTGATGGTGAGGGGGTGATGTCACCTCATAACATGCTCCACGCACCCACTCCCTCAGTCTGAGAAATGTCATTGAGGCTGGGTTGCCATGGAAACACCTGGTTCTGAGAGATTTGCCAATTGTCCTGCAGCTAGCCACCAGAGGGCACCATTGTCAGTTCTGTGCCAAAGAATCCTTACGCCCCTTTAGCATTGCAGAAGTCTTTGGACAATTGGATCATAGCCTGACAAAAAGTGAAATATTTATGTAATGTGAAAAAATATGTGTCGTTGGGTATTTCCAGAGTCTCACTGTTCAAAGCTGTTTTTTTCTTCTGTTGTGGACCACTTTCTTTTATCTACAGAAGCGTATCCATCATGTGTCTACCATCCAATTTATTTTTGGTGCCCTTTGCGTGTGCCCTTTGATTGATTGGATGGTTTTATGCATGTTGAGTTTGGAATATTCAAAGATAAAGGTAAAAAAGTTTATGGAACGGTTCCACAGAGGTAGAAGCCATGTGATAGTCTGAAATTATCTAATTTGCCCCCATCTGGTGTTTTGCAAATTGTACAGTCAGTCTTTGTCTCAAAAGAACATGGCAAACATGGCAAACCATTGATTAGGTACCTGGATCCTTTGTTTGATGCGATTCCAAGTGATAAATCGTTCCATTCGGAATCGCCTTGGGGAGCTCATGTCTGTTGTGTGTACTGGTTCTTGCAGCTGTCAGTGTTTCCTCTATAGCCAGTTTCCTGCAATGTGTTTATTGCGAAATAACCAGACAGGGGAATCAAGCAGACTTCCAGAGGCAGCAAAGTAGGATAGACTGATTAGAAGATGAAAATGTTGTATTTAACCAAAATTGGGATGTGCCGATGTCTCAGTAATGGTACGTAGCTTGTAGAGCTAGTTCGAGCAGACAGCTCGGGAAGTGCCAAATCACCGTCGAGTCACGTGATGCACATGCCTTAATGGCAGGATTGTGTAGGCCACCAGCCTCACCTGTTCATGCCACTTGCTCATTCTGCTACTGCTGCTGCTGCTGCTGCTGCTCTTACTGCTGCTGTTAGTACTACTGCTGCTGCTGCTGCTGCTGCTGCTGCTGCTTTAGCTACTACTGCTGCTGCTGCTGCTACTACTGCTGCTGCTGCTGCTACTACTGCTGCTGCTGCTGCTGCTATTACTCCTGCTGTTAGTACTACTGCTGCTGCTGCTGCTGCTGCTTTAGCTACTACTGCTGCTGCTGCTGCTACTACTGCTGCTGCTGCTGCTACTACTGCTGCTGCTGCTGCTATTACTCCTGCTGTTAGTACTACTGCTGCTGCTGCTGCTGCTGCTGCTGTAGCTACTACTGCTGCTGCTGCTGCTGCTGCTATTACTCCTGCTGTTAGTACTACTGCTGCTACTGCTGCTGCTGCTACTGCTGCTGTTAGTACTACTACTGCTGCTACTACTACTGCTGCTGCAGCTAGTACTGCTGCTGCTGCTGTTACTACTGCTACTGCTACTGTTGCTGCTGCTGCTGCTGCTGCTGCTACTGCTACTGCTGCTGCTGCTGCTACTACTGCTACTACTGCTGATGCTGCTGCTGCTGTTGCTGCTGCTCATACTGGGCTCACTCTGCTTGCCTCTGGATCTGTGCCTTTCAGCCTTTCGCTGTTGGTTCTGCTTCTCGTATGACCCGCACAGAACAGAAACCCCATGTGATCTGCAGCCTTCTCTCCCTGTTATCATTTTGGCAGGCTTATGCAGACAGTGAGTGATAAGAGGCAAAGAATTGATGCCAAGGTTGCATTCACTCTAAATGTCAATAAATATTGCTTAATTCAATCGTGAGTTGCCTGACTGAAATATTATCCATAGCACCAGATTCTGATCTGTTTTCCACTCAAACCACATGCCATCTGGAGAATTGAAAACATAACATAGCACTGGTTGTAGTTTTTAGAAAACACTGATTCCTCTCCTTGCCTAAAGCAATATCAGGCTAAAAGATAACACTTCACACTAAGCTTCACCCTTTTCTGGTGTAATTTATTTCCTAAAACATCTAAAAAATGTGGAAATGTGTTTTGGTTTTAATCAGCATTACACTCTGTTGAGCTTTGAGTTTTTTCAGTTACAGATGAACATTTTATTCTGCTAATACCCCTTGTCATCTTTAATTTAATCTTAGTTTTTTTCTGTCTTGGGTAAATTATTTTCAAGCATGTGAAAAATGATTAACAGTTTAAGACTGGGAATGGATTTATCCTGAATGCAACTTCTACTGACTGTGAAGCTATGAGTACAGCAATCTCACATGGGAAAACTGTGTGTGTGTGTGTGTCTGTCTATCTGTCTGTCTGTGTGTGTCAGTCTGTCTGTGTGTATGTGTGTGTGTGTGTGTGTGGGTGTTCTGTTATTTTTTACATGAATTATCCCTTATCTTATTTTCTCTTACAATCGGTCAGTGTTTTTGCTGATTCCAAATCTTAAGCCTCTGCATGATGTGTTTAGGTCCACGTGCTGCAAAGCCTGCTGGAACGTTGAGTGGTGATTATTTCCTCATTTAGGCTCTAACACAGTGATATACCGGAATCGCATTATGGAAAAAGTAAAAATAGAGTGAAAATATTTCTCTTTTAAAGAAGGTTTAAGTGAAAGTAAATTCACCGAATACAAAAAAAAAAAACTGCATACATTGCTTTTTCTAGAATCTAATGCTTGTAGTTTACAACTACTTGTTGGAAACCTACTGAAGTGATTGATCTTGTGGGGAATTTGGCAGAAGTGCAAGGTGCAAAGCGAAAGGAAATCAAAGTCAAACAATCATGCAGGAAATTGGTACAGAAAAACCCAGTTGATTTTTAGCCATCAGGCTATGAGGTTTGTTCCTGTTTGACAACATGACCACTGTGTACATGGATGGTTGTAATGCATAAGGGCATAGCCATTATAACGGTATGGCCATTATCCATCCAATTGTTTGAACCTAGGTTAAAAATATTATAGTAATGCTATTCCAGCTGGTGTAGTGTTTTAATTCGAACTCTTAATTTAAGTGTTAAACTTTTCATGAAGAACATAAAGAGGTGTAAGGCTTTTTAAATGCGTCCTGACCTTTCTGGGTGTTTGACCGGACAGTTTGTCCCTCAGGTGAGATGTGAGGAGACACAGCAGGGGCGGTGGGGGTGGAGGGGGGGGGGGGGCTGGTGCTTCTAAATGTCAGGCCTCCCCTTCATCTCCCAACTCTGGCCCTGTGTTGGGACTGTGCTATAAAGGGTTCCACACGCTTCAAACAAACTGCTGTTCGGGACGTCGAGGAGCTGTGGAAAGCTCCTTTCCGACGTTTGGATATGGGGGTTCTACATCTGACATTTTTTGTAATTTTCCAAAACTGACATTCCAAAGTCCACATCCACTTTCCGCAACTATTGGTCAGATGTGCAATGGGCAACGCTAACTCTCAAATGTTGTTTGCCAACCACCAGTAAACATCAGAAGAATAAGCTGAACTACATCGCTAACATGAACACCTTACTGTGTCTTTGCCGCCGTGTGCGTTTGTATGACTCTCTGCATGGCAATTATAAAGGCACACAGAAGTCGTTGAATTCTGGGATAAAACCCCACCCCTCTCCATGACGGACAGCTTCTCGCCCCTCCTCCGAGTTTAGCTACTTCAGAAAATGTGTAAACAACAACACTGTCTGGTGTGGATGGACAAAGCATCACATTCATTGTAGAAACCACTCCTTTCCCCTCCCCCCTTTCTGTGTTTCATCGAGTTTCCATGGTCACCTGCTGACCCCCTGTATGACCTCAAAGGGAGAACTCTGTTGCTGGACATAAATCATGGATCACAAAAGGATTATGGGAGAGCTCTGGGGGTGGAGAAAGGGAAGTGTCAAAATAAAGCTTTGTGATGACATCACTTTGCATCGCTAACTGCGTAACCACGACCTAAATTCTGAAACAGTCCTATCTGTCCCAATGCATGGAGAACCTGAGTGTGCCGCTCTGTGTGTGTGTGTGTGTGTGTGTGTTTGTGTGTGTGTGTACATTTGTGTGTGTGTGTGTTTTTGTTGCTGTGTGTGGCTGTGTGTGCATTTGTGTGTGTGTGTGTGTGTGTGTGTGTGTGTTTAGGTGTGTGTGTGTTTTTGTGGCTGTGTGTGTGGCTGTGTGTGCGTGTGTGTGCGTGCGTGCGTGCGTGCGTGTGTGTGTGTGTGCACATGTGTGTGTGTGTGTGTATGCGTGTGTGTGTTTGTGTGGTTGTGTGTGTGTGCATGTGTGTCGGCGAGTGTGTGTGTGTGTGTGTGTTGTTTTGTTTGTGTGCGTATGCGTGTGTGATAAACATAGCCATTTTATTTAGAAAAAATAAAGAAAGGCAGTTCTCGGTGGTTTCTAATTGCACTGACCATGAGAGTTCTCAAATAGTGTAGTTACAATGCCCTGTTCTCTGCTCCCAGAAACAATGACACAGCCAAACCACTCAGAAACACTGACACAGCCAAACCACTCAGAAAAACTGACACAGTACAGACCAATCAGAAACACTGACACAGCCAAACCACTCAGAAACACGAACACAATACAGACCACCCAGAAGCACTGACACAGCCAAACCACTCAGAAGCACTGACACAGCCAAACCACTCAGAAACACGGACACAGTACAGACCACTCAGCAACACTGACACAGCCAAACCACTCAGAAACACGGACACAGTACAGACCACTCAGAAACACTGACACAGCCAAACCACTCAGAAACGCAGACACAGTACAGACCACTCAGAAGCACTGACACAGCCAAACCACTCAGAAAACACTGACACAGTACAGACCACTCAGAAACACTGACACAGCCAAACCACTCAGAAACACGGACACAGTACAGACCACTCAGAAGCACTGACACAGCCAAACCACTCAGAAAACACTGACACAGTACAGGCTAAACTATTCATACTGGCAAACCATAACAAGCAGTCTCATAACACTGGAAAATAAATAGTTTGTATTTTGTAATTCAGCAAAATATTTTGAAGAATACACAACAAAGGAAAAATATCACACACACAAAAAAAACCCAGAAGAAAATTTACAAAGAAGGATCAATACCCAATAGTCCATGTATCTTACATAATAAATATATAAATAAATAAATACTATGAGAGGAGAAATAAATAGATTATTTTAAGAATTTCTCATCCACAAACCAGCTGTTTTCTAGAGATCTCAGGACGACAGACCATACAGTCTGTGATTACACAGTCTGAAGACTTCCTGTGTTAGACTTCCTGTGTTTTCTCGGTGAAGTCTGGTGCTCCACCACATGTGACACCAGTGCAGTTCTGAGACAGGGGTTAAAGGTTAAAGGTCAGTGAAGTTCAAAGTAAATGAGTCCGTGTGAGTTAGCCTCACGCAGGTGACCCTGCGTGCAGCGCGCGTCTGGTTTTGAGGCGGCAGAATGTCAGAATGCGTCTGAGGTGTCGTTCTGTCTTCTGTTTCTGAATGGGGGAGGGTGAGGTAGTTTTCCTGTTTCTTGAAGTCAGGAATCAAATCGATTCCATCGATTCTCAGATTGTAATCGGAATCGCCACCATGGGGCTACTGATGGGAACGTCAGGACCCCACCCCCCCACCTGCCCACCCCCCACACCGCCCCCCAACAGGTACGGCAGAGAAAATTCACAAAGAAGGATCACTACCCATCATTTATCCCCCACTGTATCTGCTTTTATTGCTGAAAACCTCCCTTTTTTTTGCCACAGAACAAAAAGTTGATCCTCAATTCTGGGTATACCCTTTAATGCTCTGCACAGACCACATGGCAACCCGTCATCTGTGTGCCAGAACACGCTCGGGGTTGCCAGATCTGTGAATCATTCATCCCCAAATGCGGGGACTTTTTGTAAAATTCATGCGGAAGGTGTCAGATTAATTGTATGTACTGTCATCAATTCCAGATGCGCACTTTTAAAAGGCGGTATGGTGGGAGAAAGTCTGCAAAATCTGTATGGGAGTCAGACGGAGAATTTGGACAGAGAATATTGAAGGGTATTTTTGTAATTAAATGAATCCAAGCCATCTGCAACACTCAACACTGTCCTAATTAACAATCGCTCAGGAGTATAATAGCACAACACTGCGTTGGGAGATTGGAGACCTTTTATATCATAACAGAGAAAAAAACACAGATACATTTTTATGTTCCCAAGTGAAATATAACTGCTGTATGAAAAAGACAGTGTTTTCACAGAGTGTGTCTTCATCAGTGAGGTGACAAGGCATTAGCTTACTCAGCAGTTTTCATCCAGCCAGTGTATGTGTGAGCATTGCCCTGCCCAATAGAGCTTTTTCTACAGGCAGAAATTTTGTTGTTATGCTTTGGTAAGGGCAAGATTCTTTGAAAGCTGATCTTGTGTGTGAGAGCAGGGAGACAGAACAGGTTTCCACAAACAATACAGAGATCTCACTTTAGGACTGAGTCCTTTGGTAAAGAAGGCCCTGACTACTTATCCGTGTTCAGTCATGAATCTACTTCTGAGTAGATTATTATTATTATTATTTTACTATGAAATTTAGTTCTATTGAAAGTTTAATCAAAAATGCACACTGTTGCAATTCAGATTCTCACCAGCATGTGGCAGTAGTCCTGCCACAGGAGGTGCAACTCACAGCAGCGTGGAGAAGCATATTTTAGCCCTCTCCATCTGGTGCTTATGCAGAGATCAGCCTGGTATTACATGACCCGAGCTTGTGCTTTTAGCTGCACATAATGGAGAGCATTACATTCATTCTGCCTGCTTTTAAACCAATCCAGTGTAATTTGGGAATTACTTCAACACCCAAATACCACAATCTTCTGATGTGAAAGAACCGAAAGAACATACCTTTATTCAACAACGTAAGAAAAGTAAGCTATTTCGAGAATAACCATGAAGGCTCAAGTCATTAAGCAAGAAGCATTGCATCTCCTAAGACACAGTCCTTCAAATAATGTTTCATTGACCTACACCCACCCCCAAGGTCCTTATGAAAAAATAATGTGTTCAAAAACCACACATGAACATCCAACATTTGAGGAGAACACATGTGAACTATAACAGTATTCCCACTTATAAGATGAGAGCAGAAAAAGGTAACCCATGCTATTTCAAGTCATGTTTTGTGTCCACGTGAAAACTGTAGTTCACATTTTTAAGAAGTCACTGACACATGAAAACATGAAGATGCAAATGATTCAACGTGACCAATTTTCATTCACATGTGAAAATGTCCAGTCCAAATTTTGATTTTCGCATGTGAAAAGGCCTATTTCAAATGTGATTTTTTCATAAGGGGGTCCAAGTTTGTTTCTCTCTCTATCCAGTCTCTGTGCTACATTACCCGCTCGCCCCGACCCCCCAAACAACAACCCACTGGGGAGGAGAAGGAAGGAGTGAGAGACAGAGAGAGGGAGAAAAAACTAGGGAGAGCTGAGCCGTGTAGGGCTCAGGTAAAGGAGAGACAGAGCCAGGGACAGGTGAGAACTCCGCCTCTATCCCGAGCAGTGTGGTCACAACAAGCTGCTTTGCTTACAGCCAAACACAGCGGCCCTGTGGAGGAGCGTCGGCCGCCGCTTACCCATAAGCACTCAGGAACGCCAGGGGCAGGCGAGGCTCTCTCTCTCCAGCTCTGCCTCTCTTGCTCTCCCTCTCTCTCTCCAGCTCTGCCTCTCTTGCTCTCCCTCTCTCTCTCCAGCTCTGCCTCTCTTGCTCTCCCTCTCTCTCTCCAGCTCTGCCTCTCTTGCTCTCCCTCTCTCTCTCCAGCTCCTGGCCTTGTCTGGTACACATTCCATTAAGGTCAATTCAATTTCACTTCACTAAATCAGGAAAGCGCATTTCAAGTTTAAGATACACTTTACTGAACCCTGTGGGCTCATTTGTTCTCTGCATTTGACCCATCCAGGCGACCCGTCGGTGGGCAGCCGCAGGGCAGCGCCCGGGGGTTCTGAGTGCCTTGGTCAAGGGCAATGGCAGCAGTGTACCTAACCTGACCAGAATACCTGGAGGAAACCTGCGCACAGTCTCGAACCAGGAGCAGGAGCGCTAACCACTTTGTCACTACTTCAGCGCTGCAGTATAGATTTGCACACCGGCCGCAGGCACCTGACCGACTGATCTGACCACAGCTGCAGCCCCCTACAGCACTCTCCTGCTCCAGCTACAGCGCCCTACAGCACTCTCCTGCTCCAGCCCCCTACAGCACTCTCCTGCTCCAGCCCCCTACAGCACTCTCCTGCTCCAGCTGCAGCCCCCTACAGCACTCTCCTGCTCCAGCCCCCTACAGCACTCTCCTGCTCCAGCTGCAGCCCCCTACAGCACTCTCCTGCTCCAGCTGCAGCCCCCTACAGCACTCTCCTGCTCCAGCTACAGCCCCCTACAGCACTCTCCTGCTCTAACAGCCCCCTACAGCACTCTCCTGCTCTAACAGCCCCCCTACAGCACTCTCCTGCTCCAGCTGCAGCCCCCTACAGCACTCTCCTGCTCCAGCTACAGCCCCCTACAGCACTCTCCTGCTCCAGCCCCCTACAGCACTCTCCTGCTCCAGCCCCCTACAGCACTCTCCTGCTCTAACAGCCCCCCTACAGCACTCTCCTGCTCCAGCTGCAGCCCCCTACAGCACTCTCCTGCTCCAGCTGCAGCCCCCTACAGCACTCTCCTGCTCCAGCTGCAGCCCCCTACAGCACTCTCCTGCTCCAGCTGCAGCCCCCTAGAGCACTCTCCTGCTCCAGCTGCAGCCCCCTACAGCACTCTCCTGCTCCAGCTGCAGCCCCCTACAGCACTCTCCTGCTCCAGCTGCAGCCCCCTACAGCACTCTCCTGCTCCAGCTGCAGCCCCCTACAGCACTCTCCTGCTCCAGCTGCAGCCACCTACAGCACTCTCCTGCTCCAGCTGCAGCCCCCTACAGCACTCTCCTGCTCCAGCTGCAGCCCCCTACAGCACTCTCCTGCTCCAGCTGCAGCCACCTACAGCACTCTCCTGCTCCAGCTGCAGCCCCCTACAGCACTCTCCTGCTCCAGCTGCAGCCCCCTACAGCACTCTCCTGCTCCAGCTGCAGCCCCCTACAGCACTCTCCTGCTCCAGCTGCAGCCCCCTACAGCACTCTCCTGCTCCAGCTGCAGCCCCCTACACCACTCTCCTGCTCTAACAGCCCCCTACAGCACTCTCCTGCTCCAGCTGCAGCCCCCTACAGCACTCTCCTGCTCCAGCTGCAGGCCCCTACAGCACTCTCCTGCTCCAGCTGCAGCCCCCTACAGCACTCTCCTGCTCCAGTGCCTTCTGGTGCTTCTGATCTGGATATCCCTTGTCTGCCTCCGAACCTTATGCTTCATGAAGCAAAAGGCCAAGAGGATCCCAGTCCAGCTGCTCCTCCTACTCTGAGATGCTTCATGAGAGCCACATCGAAGCTTTTAGAGAAACTTCAGAGCCTGCGATTTTACATTTTTATTTATACATTTTTTTGGTGGGGGAGGGGCTGTGAGGACCGCTGCTGAACTGCAGGCCTGTTTGTCGTCACTGACAGCAATGTTGCGCTGAGATGTCAAAAAAAGTAAAAAAAAAAACAAAAAAAAACCTTTTTTGTCTTTGCTAAACAACGAACTGCTTGTCGACTACATATCTATCGTGTTGTAGCCACAATATCCAAATCTGTGTGCAGTCACGGTCAACACGTTGCATAAAATCGCAGATGCATACGGCCATATGTGGACAAATCACAAGACTCAGGCGACATATTTCCCTGCAAATTATTTCTAGGTAGCTGGGAAAAGAGTTAATGTATTCAGGTAGACACAAGTGTCAGTCTTTTTACTATTAATACCAATGGCAGCAGTGGGGTGTTCAAATCGCAAAATAAATCTTAATGATGAATCATTTAATTATAATTCAGTCAGAAGATGTGGTATTTCCTTTAATTACAAAAAAAAAAACAAGCAGAAACAAGCAAGTCTGCTCAAAGTTCCATCTTGGAATGTGACGGAAGCGAATGTTCCAGAATGAAGCCCCCGTCAGATAAAACACGCTCTCCTCCCCACTCTGCTCGTATGATACCTAACCCCTGTACCCTGAGGGAGCTGGCCTGGTTCTCATCTCGTACCTGAGTCATCAGGTTGGGGTGCTTTTTAAAGAGGATGAGACACCCCTCTGTGGCTCTCCAAGAGAGCAGAAATCTGGGTGAGGATGTCAGCCATCTTGGTCACACCCTTGTTGGCACAAAGAATGGAATAACATGGGAAATTATGTTCAAAAGTCCCTGAAAGGTCCCCTCCAGCTCACAGGCAACATTGCCGCGGCGCTTTCGTAAAGGAAAGAGGAGGGTGAGAACGTTATCCGTTAGCTGAGCTCGGTTGCTCAGGCGCTAATCGCTAACCCGCTGCCGACTCGGGCAAAGCTAACGCTGCGAAAAGCCATGCCGGCACTTTGCTCCGTATCTTCAAATAAAGCTTCCTTGGATTGCCAAGAGTTTTCTCTCTCATTTACCTACCTCTGAAAAGGCCTCTTCGAAGGAAGGGCAATGCAAATCTTTTTTTGTTTGGTGTCACAGAAGAGGCGAGAGAGGAAAGTTCCTCTGGCTGTTCCTGACTCCTGTTTCATAAGGAGGGACACTGAATCATTCATCTCCTTTCCTTACAGCAGACCTTGTGTTCAGCTACCATACTGATACAAAACCACAGTCGGTGTGAACTGATGCTAAAGCTAAAGAAAGCGCGATAAGTTAAAGAATTAAGGATACCGATAGACTAACAATCATCAGAATGCCTCTGAAATTGGTTGGTCGGTTGGATTTGTTCATACCAGATTAAACACCGTGAGAAAAACACTGAAGTGAATCACAAGCTCTCCTGACTGACCTTGAGCTTAAGCTCAAAGGCATTCAAATCTCTGCCCCCCCCCAAACAGACTTTGGTGAACTGAACACACACAATATCAGCTACAAAAAGAACCAGCGCACACAAAAAAACTGACTTGCCGTCAATTCCATTCCAACATAATAAATTCAACAAGTTATTTGAGATTCAATTCATGAACTGAAAAAGCGGGCAGTAATGTTCGATGAGGATTTTTCAGGTCATCAGTTGAGTGAAAGTTTTTCCTTAACTGACCTAATCGAGCACAAACCCGCTCTTCATTTTGCGGTTGGCATTATTGCACCTCCGGTCCGGCAGGGGGCAGTGTCTGAATGCAGCTTTCTTCTACGATGAGGTCACTGTTCAGGTGGTGGTGCTGCATCAGCTCCGAGGTCTCCTCCAGAATCTGCCCGGGAATGTGGAAGTCTATGGGCGTGGGCGGGCGCGGGGGAGGGGCCTGGGGCTGTTGATTGACAGGGGGGCGGAGCTCCCCCTCGGGGCTCGGCGCGCCGCGGGAGCTCCGCGGCTCCTGGTTGCAGCCGGTGCCCTGGAGGAACTGGAGGAAGTTCTCCTCGATGGAGGCCTCCCGGCTGGGGAGCCGGTCCTCGTCGGCGGCCCGACCCCGCTGGAACAGGCAGGCCACGCCCCTCCCCAGCTCCTCGCGGATCTGCCGGTTCAGGCAGCCGTAGAAGAAGGGGTTGGAGGCGAAGCAGAAGTAGCCGATCCAGGTGACGGCCTCCTCCAGCTGGGCCAGGGAGGGGGGCGGGGAGGGGGCCAGGGCCGAGTAGAGGTGGAAGGAGAAATAGGGCAGCCAGCAGCACAGGAACTGCCCCCCGACCGCGGCCAGGACCACGGCCGCCTTGCCCCCGCCGAAGCTGCGCTGGGGGGTGTTTGGGGGCCCCTCCCCCGAGCTGGCGGCCGCGGTGGAGAGGCTGCCGAGCGAGCGGGAGCGCGGGCGGCGGGGCGTGTCCATCCAGGTGGGCAGCGGCCCCGGGTGCAGGGCCGCCACGCGCGCCACCCGGAACATGCCGCAGTACGCCACCAGGATGACCAGCAGCGGGCACAGGAAGTAGAGCAGCGCGAACAGGACCATGAAGGCCGCGCGGCCGACCCCGCCCCCGACTCCGCCCCCGACCCCGCCCGTCCAGTGCAGGGAGCAGCGCCTGTGGCCCTGCGGCGAGGGGGCGGAGCTCCTGGCCACGCCCCCCGCCCCCCCGCCCCACGGGAAGGCCCAGCCCAGCAGGGGGAGGGCGGACATGACGGCGGATTTGAGCCAGATGCCCGCCAGCACGCCCAGCGCCAGGCCCAGCGTCATCCTGGCCTGGTGCCGCATGGGGTGCACCACGTAGTAGTAGCGCTCCACGTTGATGGCGGAGATGGAGAGGATGGAGGCGGCCACCAGGCCCACGCTGAGGCCCAGGTAGGCGCGGCAGAAGGCCTCGCTGAGCGGGGCGTGGCCGGAGAGCATGCCCAGCGGCATGAGCACCAGCGCCGCCAGCAGGTCCACCAGGCACAGGTGGGAGACGAAGGCCAGCCTCCGCAGCTGGGGCGTCCGCGCGATGACCGCCAGGACGGCCGCGTTGCCCAGCAACGCCAGCGCGTCCACCAGCAGCATGGCGGCGAGCGCCAGCGGCGGCCACGCGGCCCCGCCCTCCGGCGCCCACGGGCTCGAGCGGTTGGACGGCCGCGGCGTGGGGCGGGGCGTCCAGGGCTCGGAGCCGGAGGAGTTCCGCAGGTAACTGGGGGCGACGGGGGGATCCATGGGAGGGTGGGCGGGGCCGAGAGAGGGCTGTCACTCACGGGCGCTATGGCCATGCTTCGCGGCCCAGGAAGAGGGCGCAGGAGCCGGGCTCAGGGGCCCGGGGGGGTGGGAGGGGGCTCAACCCTGAAGCATGGCGGGTCGGGGAGCAGCGGGGTCGGGGGGGGCTCCAGGAAACACTTTAGAGCTGCGAGCACTTCCGACAGCCACTGGGGGGCGCTGATCTCATTCCACTGATGATCCCCAAGAAAGCTGCACCCCTCACACTTCAGCCTCTTCCATTATCAGAAAAGCTCACCTGGGGAAAGAAGAAGAAGAAGAAGAAAAGTTAGCACCTTTTTGAGAACAGAGCCAAAATAGATAAATCACACAGTTCTGTTCCTGGTAAATATCTCACAGCAGCGGTTCTGTGCTATGAATAGCCGGGGACAGGGAACTACATTACCCTACAGCGCTTATTCCTCCATACAGATGGCATGCTAACGCTAACGGACAGCTGCTTGGCCGCTCATGTAATTCGATGTCAGCAGCAATTTTGTAGCCTAATAATGATTTCACTGAAACATAAAAGTTATTTATGAACATTAACACTGTTTAAGGGGGGGGGGGGGGTGGATCACTTGGCATTTCACTTAATTCAAGGTGCTAATCTCCACCATGTGCTAATCATGATATGCAACGGCTACCCTTTTCAGATCTTCGCCAGGATTACTGAATATAGCCTCTGCACATATGTTAGCAACCAAGCCACACAGTTCTTCTAGCCAACCGAGTTTGCGGTTGGTTCTAGTTCAATTAGTCAATTTAAATATCCTCATGGGCCATTTTTCAATTGATACATTGGATTTCGGTTCATTTTGGGTTTTGACTGAACTGAACTGGACCTGACCCCAATCTGGCTGGGCTCAACAGGCTCCCAAACGGAGCATAAATCAGGGTGAGGATGTCGTGCATCTCAAAGTCTGCCCCGTGTGGGCAGAGAGGGTAGTGAAACATGGAAAGCCACGTGCAGCCATCCCTGAAAAGGGAAATCCCCCCCCCCCCCTCCCTGCCCCCACCTACCCAACATTCTTGTGACCCTTTTGCAACATCAAAAGAGCAAGACAATAACTTTTTCTCTGTCTGTTAAGCTCAGTAGATCAAACACGGCATTAATCATTATTCTACAGCTGGGTGTCTGACAGAAGAAATGCAACAGGCCCCAAGCCTGACTTTAGTTCTGGTCCATAAATACACCCCCACCCCACCATCCCCCAATGATGCCTTGATGTCATACCTCTGCGTGAGCCCATCAGCCAATGAACACACACACCTTTAGAGTCCTGCCACAGACCCAGTCAAGGAGAGCTGTGATATTGGGGCAAAAATGTGCCGAGCAACCGAAACTTCACAATCTGCCTCCGCGCATTTCATCGCTTCCCTGCTCGTCCGAAGAAAACAAACCCACGCAACGTTGACGGTTCGCCATACTTGATACTCACTCGGAAGGGGCCACATTTTTCGTCAGGTTTTTTTCCTTTTATTTGCTACCTTTTCGTTCGCGTTTGAAGACAAGTGAAAGCTTCAGCTAACGCGCAGAAGAGCTGACTTCCTGAAAGCTGGAGGAGCAGAAGCCGCTCGCTTGGATCCTCAGCGAGAATCTTCGCTTTGATGCAGGGACGAGTGTGGATCTCCGGACCCAAATTGTACCGGCCAGGACTTCCTTGTTTAGGATTAGTTACAGTGCATTACCTTTCAGAGTCAATTTCTTTTCTTAATGGAGCAGAATGGAAAGGAGAGGTCACGCCAGACGAATATGCATTATGGAGGGGAGATCGGAGGTCTCCCAGGTGACGTGGTGGCCGGTGTTTACCGTGGCGAGCTCACCTGGTCAAACACCTGCCGTCGCGGCGGAAAAATCTGCCAGGGCGAGCAGTGCATTTCCACACACGCCTGCTCCCATCCAACACCGCCCCCCCCCCCCCCCCCCCCAGCCCCCCCCCCCAGCCACCCCCCCCCCCCCCGCTTCCACTCGGCACCTGTCTTCTCACTCCTCATTCTCAACAGCTCGGTTTAGCCGGGTGAGTAAACGCCAGTCTCCCGCCTTTTGAAACGCGAGAGGGGCGAAAGGAACTGTGTGCATAACCAAAATACTGTGGCCAGGATTCAATAAAGCGAAACGTTGCTTGTCTTTGACTTGCAGAAATTATGCAAGCGTTTGTTTTCTTTTTCCCCCTCTTCTTCATGAACTCAGTTTAGCCAGTTAGCGATAGTTGGTGATTGATGAACGCTTCAAACTTGAGGTTGTGAAGAAAGGAACATTTGAGTTAAACTGAGAGCCAAAGCAGCCAATGTTGACCCATGCTCTTGCCTCTCTCAGAAGAAAAGCAGGGGAACCAGAAAGGGCACCAGCGAGGGCACCCCAGAGCTCTCAGACTGGCACACTACAGCAGGAGGGCAGGGGACCAGCAGGGGCACCCCAGAGCTCTCAGACTGGCACGCTACAGCAGGAGGGCAGGGGACCAGCAGGGGCACCCCAGAGCTCTCAGACTGGCACGCTACAGCAGGAGGGCAGGGGACCAGCAGGGGCACCCCAGAACTATCAGACTGGCACACTACAGCAGGTGGGCAGGAAGGCAGAGGGGTGTATGGGTTCTGAGCCCCACGATGGAGTTCTACACCCAGCTGTGTCTGTCTTCTCACCTGGAGCACTGACATCACAGCGGAGGGCTTTTAGAGCACAAGCTCACACACACACACATGCATGCACACACACACACACACACACACACACACACACACACACAGACACACATACACACTCAGACACACATACACACGCACACACTCAGACACGCATACATGCATGCACACACACACACACGTGCATACACACATATGAATATGCACACGCACGCACATGCAAACACTCACACACCCCCCCACACACATACACAACCACATGCAGGAAAGCACACATACACACACACACACACAAACCCACATTCATAGAAGCTCATCCATGGCCATGGATAATCGGGTCAGGTGTACAACATATGTAAAAGATAGAATTATCATAACTTTCTGATGATAACATCCTCTCTCTGTTATTGAGAGTAAATTCAGTTTGTAATGTCCAGTTTTCCAATCCACCCATGAAGGCAATGCGAGCATCCACCCTCCATTTCCCAAACTCATTATCTTCCATGGTGCCTCTGGACAAGCAGATAATGAAATAGAACTGAAAAACGACTCACATCTTCACATCCAGAAAAATTAGAGCAGGTAAGATGACCTGGGCCATCTGTTTGCCTTCTATTGAGTACACAACTTGTATGCAGCTTGTATACTCGATAGTAAGTAAGTGTGCCGATTCGGACACTGTCCTGGGCTCTCTCGGTCACATCCTTCCCAGCATTCCTTGCAGGGCGACCCCTCTGTAACCCACAACTGCAGCACAGATTGTTTAGACTCACCAGAAGCACAATTCCGCAATATTTTTAACATTGATAGTTCTCAAAGCCGGTAAACCCAAAACATTCCAGTGCAACTTATTTGTAAATTAAGAGTCCTAACCAAGGATAATACCATGGCGACAGACCGTCTGTACTATAATTTAGCACAGGAAATCCCATTATATACTGGAACCTCCTGCAGTAAAGAACCAGACAGAAGGGAGGGAACACAGGAGTAGAATATCTGGTGAGTCTACAGAATCTGTGGCGCAGCTCGCTGTCCAACTGTCTATCCTCTGCGTTTCTAAACAACCTTGAACTTTGGCACATCTGTTTTCATGTGGATTGATTATTCCTCCTTCTACTCCAGGGCTGATCAGTCGAACACAGAGACATAAACCAGCAACACGGTGTCCTTTCCTACCTTTTTCAGTACGCACTGAAATCAAATACTGAGTCAAATACAAACAAACAGCAAAAGGTTGTATTTGTATACCCTATTCTCATTGGTCTGACAGCCACAGCAGCTAAGCTATCTACACTGAGGCATTTTAGTCAGTTTGAATCATTGATTTGGTACAACCTGCTGGGGTTGTTTTACTAGTGTTTGCCTTGAACAGGATTACTCTGTGGCTTTCATGTGTTATGACCATTAACCCTATTTCTGCCATTCTGAAGCTTTTATTAACGGCTGCTTGACCTCCTCACGGGATGTGAGAGAGCTTGTGAGGAGAGACGTGTCTTCTCGCTGAATTCAGCAAAACCTCAGCGAATCTGAAGCATCGCTGAAGCCCAGTGACGGAGTAATCTTCAGCTTCAGCTTCAGTAACAAAAGGTCCATCCATCCAAAATCCACACCACCATATGTGCTGGGAATCATGCCAGTTCTGCTGTGCATCAAGCTGGCCTGTCATGTGGAACATGTGCCAGTGTACAGACATTTAGACGTACGTGATACACGATATTACGTGTCTAAAATAGCACAAATAGAATTTTGTAAATGTCAGGGTTTATCTGCATTTAAAATCACATGGAGGTTTTTCAACATACTTCCGTAAAGCTCAACTGACCCAATTTAAGTATCACATTTTGTTGTGAATAGGCTGCGACTTTGCCCTGCTTTGTGACCCGGCGTTTCCTCCTTAGTCCCTTTCACACGCATACTGGCTGCCTTTCTTAAAGCAGGAAACGATGACCAGGAGAACAGCAGGACCGTTATCACCCTGATTTTCAGCACAGAAAGGACCAAAGTGGGGGATTCCAAAATCTAGAAAGGTCCTGCATTTCGAGATCATGTTCCCCTCTGCCTCTCCACTGTCTCAGTGCAAGGATTCCCTGGCCTGGGTCCCTCCTCATGCCTGCACATCAGGGACCAGCTCCAACACAACACAGCTCCTCCAAACCCCAAACTGCAGCTCCCACACAACACAGCACCTCCAAACACCAAACTGCAGCTCCCACACAACATAGCACCTCCAAACCCCAGACCCCAGCTCTGAAACAACACAGCACCTCCAAACCCCAACTCTAAAACAACACAGCTCCTCCAAACCCCAAACTGCAGCTCCAACACAACACAGCACCTCCAAACCCCAAACTGCAGCTCCAACACAACCCAACACCTCCAAACCCCAAACTTCAGCTCAAACACAACACAGCTCCTCCAAACCCCAAACTGCAGCTCCAACACAATCCAACACCTCCAAACCCCAAACTTCAGCTCCAACACAACACAGCACCTCCAAACCCCAAACCCCAGTTCTCTGCGTTTGTGGCTCTGCTCCTCTGGTCTCTGAGCTGCTGAAGGGTCCTGTCTGACTCTTTACTCCACCATTTCTGCCCTGTCCCAGTCTCTCTCACATACACTCACACACTCACACACTGGCACACACTCACACTCTCACACACTCACACACTCACATACACTCACACACTCACATACACTCACACTCTCACACACTCACACACTCACACTCTCACATACACTCACACACTCACACACTGGCACACACTCACACACTCACACACTCACATACACTCACACACTCACACACTGGCACACACTCACACTCTCACACACTGGCCCACACACTGGCACACACTCACACTCTCACACACTGGCACACACTCACACTCTCAGACACTGGCACACACACTCACACACTCACACTCTCACACATGTTCATACACTCACACTCTCACACACTGGCACACACTCACACTCTCACACACTGGCACACACTCACACACTCTCACACTCACTCACACTCTCACACACTGACACACACGCTCACACACTCACACTCTCACACATGCTCATACGCTCACACTCTCAAACACTCACACACTCTCACACACAGGCACACTGGCACACACACTCACACTCTCACACAGTGTCACGCACCCACACCCTCACACTCTCACACTCTCACACACCGTCACACCGTCACACACTCACACACTGTCACACACTCACACTCTCACACACTGTCACACACTCACATTCTCACACACTGTCATGCACTCACACTCTCACACACTGTCACACACTCACACACAGACACACTGTCACACACTCACACTCCCACACACTGGCACACTCACTCATATACTCACACACTGTCACGCACTCACACTCTCACACACTGTCACACACTCACACTCTCACACACTCACAGACAGACACACTCTCACACACTGTCACGCACTCACACTCTCACACACTGTCACACACTCACACACAGACACACTGTCACACACTCACACTCCCGCACACTGGCACATTCACTCATATACTCACACTCTAACACACACTCACACACACTCACTCATATACTCACACACTCACACACACACACTCATATACTCACACACACGCACTCATATACTCACACACTGGCACACTGGCACACTCACTCATATACTCACACACTGGCACACTGGCACACTCACTCATATACTCACACACTGGCACACTCACACACTCACTCGTATACTCACACACTGGCACACTCACACACTCACTCATATACTCACACACTGGCACACTCACACACTCACTCATATACTCACACATGCTCACACAAGCGATATGCATGTCCCAGCTGACCTTTGACCCTTGCAAGCGCACAGATGCCCTGGAGCCTGTTTGTGGTGAGTGAGCAGCAGCCGCTAACCCCTGCTGTTCCTCAGTGAGAGAGGCACAGAGACTCACCTGGATCCAGCGAGGTCGGCCATCGCCAGGGGGGGCCCCCCCGGTTTCCGACGGGGCTTTCCGTAAGGGAGGGGGGGCGCAAACTCGAGCTCTTCATCAGCTGGACCTCTCGTCTTGACCCCCCTTTCCCTCAGCACACACACTCACAGCCCAATTACACTCACACTCACACTCACACCCTACTTACACACTCACACTCCGCACTCACACTCCGCACTCTCACACACACAGGCCGACCCAACCCCTCCCCTCCCTCCGGGTTGGATGCTCGCCTGGTCTTGGGGAGGGCGAGATGGCGGTCGGACGGAGGGACTGGCGGAGGAAAGGGGAGAGAAAAAAAGAGAGAGATAGAGAGAGAGAGAGAGAGAGAGAGAGAGATGGCTTCTCTCCCCTTGCTTCTGGAGCACACACACATGCGCTTGCTCTCTCTCTCTCACACACACATACAGTGACTGCAGAAGAGAGCAGAACGGTGGAGGCTAGCAGGCAGCCAGGCAGGCTGGGGGCTCCTCTGGGTCCTAGTGCCTCATGGCTATCATGACCTCTGCTGCTATTATTAGAAGCTATTATATCTACAACTGTCTCTAGCAATAATTCTTATTATAATGACGGTGTTTTGTGGACTTGTCAAAGTTCAATGGTTAAACTGTAAATCTGTCTTTGTTTGATTGCTTGCTTAATGCCATGTACTCTGCTTTGGCAAGACCTACAGTCAATAAAACAGAATCGACATTGAATGAGTAAAGCTTACACCAGGTCTCTCATTTCCACCTCTCTCTCTCTCTCCCTCTCTCCCTCTCTCCCTCTCTCTCTCTCTCTCTCTCTCTCTACACACACACACAAAACACACCTCAAAAGTGGCGTCCCTGAAAAGCTTTCTCACAAAAATTGATTATTTACAGTGAGGCAGACAAAAAACAACAACAGCAGAGAAAAAGTAGGGATAAACCAACAAATGCAAAGCACTCACGCTGCATGTCTTACGACACGGAGTCCAGTTTTGCACACCCCACTCTTCTCCCCCAGACTTTGGATTTATCTCGCAGATCACGACATGGCTGTCCTGCTGGAAGGTCTGTGAATGGACAGGGTCTGCCCACCGAACAGCCTTGGAGGGCAAACCTCTTCTGAAGGACCTGCACATAAGGCAATGAGAATACACTCATAACACACTATCAATGCGCTAGAAGGCATGAACATAATGACTGAGCGAAATCACTCATGCAACTTGAAAAGTGAAAAATGACACGCACAGCAGGGGTGCCGTAAGGAAGGGGGGGGGAGGGGGGTTAGGACTATTTCAAGGGGCCCGACTGACAGGGGCCCTCAAAAAATATTAGAATGTAGGATTTTCTGGGGTTCTGGGACCCAATGTGAGTTTTTTTTTCTTGGGGCCTAAAATCCCTGGTGGGCCCCCCCTAATGCCACTAATGCCACTAAGCACACTGTCAGACCAGGTCTGGAGCTGAAGTCACTCACGTTAGCCTTAAATCTCCCTCACTGCCAGCAGGCATTCTGCCACTGCTGTCTGGGAAATGAGTGGGGCAGTTTTCCTGAGTCCTCTGAGTGTGCCTTAAGGGAGGATGCGCACTGGCTGCCTGCTTCAGGTCTCTGTTCCTTCAGCAGTCTTCGTGTGTGCATATGTGCTGTAACATTGGTATTGGTTATTCACATTAATATTTCAGTATTTTGTGTGCGTAAATGATGATGATAATAATAATAATAATAATAATGCCTAGCATTTATATAGCGCTTTTCTCGAAAACTCAAAGCACTTTTTACAGTAATGAGGCAGAAAGTCGCCTCAGCTGCCGCCAGTGTGTAGCAGCCATCTGGGTGATGCACGGCAGCCATTTTGCAGAATGCTCTCCACACATCAGCTGAGGCGAAGCGGGGAGAGCGGTGGTTTTTTTTGCCAGTTAAACTAGGGGGATGATCTGCTGGCAGGTTGTGAAAGCCAGTTTGGGATTTTGGCCAGGTCAAGCGTGTGTGTGTGAAGCATATTTGCCCTATAGGCAAACGGAAGTGATGCACATTCTCCAGGGGGTGGAGTGTTTGGCTGTGGAGGGCAGTTCACATTCTCCAGGGGGTGGAGTGTTTGACTGTGGGGGCAGTTCACATTCTCCAGGGGGTGGAGTGTTTGGCTGTGGAGGGCAGTTCACATTCTCCAGGGGGTGGAGTGTTTGGCTGTGGAGGGCAGTTCACATTCTCCAGGGGGTGGAGTGTTTGGCTGTGGAGGGCAGTTCACATTCTCCAGGGGGTGGAGTGTTTGACTGTGGGGGCAGTTGGTTGGGCCCTCTTCAGTGGTCAGGTACAGTGGGCAGTGTGCTGACATCAGGGCTGTAGGGACCTTTTGAGAGGCAGGGGCTCGAATTGAGAAAAGGGCACACCAAACTTTTTACAACACCCATAGAATATGTTTTACCAAAATGAATGAATGAAATGAAAGTGAATGACAGCAACAACAATAAAACAAATATTTTTTTCGTTTGTAAATCGAATGAAAGGGGCACCAGCCTCTTTTGCCCCAAGTGCACCCAAACCCCCCCCCCACCACCCCCGCATGATCACATGACAGATCCTTGACTAATGGTGACATCATTCAGTCTGCACCGCAGTACGAACTGTACCAAAAACACAGCTGTCCCGTTTATTTATCTTAGCAGTTCTGTTAACACCTAAGACAAGATGTCCCAGGCAAACTAGGAGAATACATTTTTTCAAATGCCAGTTCTTCTCGTGTTGTTATTGAGGGGTACTAGAAGAACTGTGTGGGAGGGGGATGGGGGGGGGGGCATCAGTGTGTGAGAACAACTAAAGACAGCCTGAGTGAGACAGAAGCAGAGAGAGAGGGAGTATGTGATCACGTCTGACAGAAATGTGTGTGCGTTTGTGAGTTACACAGGGAGATACTGTGCATATGCAAGTTTGCGTGTGTGTTTGTGTGTGCACATGCGCATGTGCTTGCCTGCATGCGTGTGCATGTGCGAGTGTGCGACTGCATGCTTGAACGTGCATGCGCGTGTATACGTGTGAGCGCATACATGATTCAGGTGCTGAATATTGACAGAAATAGCACTTCTTGCTCATCCCGGTAGCACCAATCACAGAAGCTGCAAATACAATGGTTTCCACAGCAACGCAGAAATAGACTCCGGCTTCCCACTCAGAGACACAAAGTGCAGCAGCCTCATTCGTCCCCATCCAATAATAACCCGCATTAAATACAGCACACAGACGCCATCCAATAGACACACACACACACACACACACACACACACACACACACACACACACACACACACACACACACACACACAAACTACACAAACACACACACATACACACCAACACACAGACACACAGACACACACACATACACACACAAACACACACCAACACACAGACACACACACACATACACACCAACACACACACATACACACAGACACACAGACACACACACAGACACACACACACAAACACACACACATACACACACACACACACACACACCAGTGTGGATAACTGCGCTGAGTAAATCCCTGAGCCCTCCCACATCTGGAACATGGACAGAAGTAAAAGAGCTGTTCCGTGTTTTACTCAGCGCAGTTATCCAGATAACTCAGTGATCCTGCTCTGTGATACAGGGTTTTACTCTGTGCAATTATCCAGATAACTCAGTAACCTGCTCAGTGATACAGGGTTTTACTCAGCGCAGTTATCCAGATAACTCAGTGATCCTGCTCTGTGATACAGGGTTTTACTCAGTGCAGTTACCCAGATAACTCAGTGATCCTGCTCTGTGATACAGGGTCTTACTCAGTGCAGTCACCCAGCTAACTCAGTGATCCTGCTCTGTGATACAGGGTCTTACTCAGTGCAGTCACCCAGCTAACTCAGTGATCCTGCTCTGTGATACAGGGTTTTACTCAGTGCAGTTACCCAGCTAACTCAGTGGTCCTGCTCTGTGACACAGGCCGCTGGTTTGGAGCAGTAGTTTTCGTGTGCTGGGGCTTCACTCTTCTAAGCATGGATTTTTATTCTTAAATGGAATATTTCTGAAGTTACGGAAAAATCAACACACAAATTGAGATTTATAAAACTTAAAAAAACGCTGATGCAAAAACATTCTTATGCATATGCAAACTTCAGAGGATGTGTACCCAATTTTCCTTGTGGCTATGCAGCGGTACTGCACTCTCACACTTTTTTCAGAGGAGACTATATTATGTTAGTCCCGGTTACACCTGGTTTGGAGATGAATAGGCTTTTAGACTACACACGTCTGATTTATTTTTGTGAAAAACATGCGAGACACATGAATTTGTCCCTAGACTAGCTAATATGCTTGTGAGTCCTGACATTTCACTAAGCAAGGCGAGGCAGTGTTTCCTACCAGTGTGTCTCCCCCAAGGTTTAAATTAAACCCACACCTATGGCTGGAGATCTTGCTGTTAACATTAGCAAGAGTACAAAGCTTTATTTAAAATAGTATAGCCAAATAAGAAGAATAAGAATTATAAAAATAAAAAATAAGAAGAAGAACAATAACAATAATAATAACATACCTCTAAGGTTTTAAACCCTAAAATCAATGCACAGCATAAATATGCATCATATGACATGATGACTGATATAAGGAAATCCTAAAGGATACTAAAGGAGATACAAACAGCTATGACTCAAATTAAACAAATTAAACATGCAAAAATGTGAAGCACTCACTTTAGGAGACCTAGAACCAAACAAAAGGCATACATGAATGGAAATGGGTTCAGGATAGAATTAGGTACCTGGGAATTTTAAAACTGAAAGATTTGAACCTATTGTATCATCTGAATTACGAATGCTTGGAAGCTCAGTTAAAGCAGGACATGAATAGAGGGAGAAAGGTTCCTATGTGATTATTTGAACGTATAAATACTATTTGCATGGGCGTATGGCCTTATTTTTTGTTTTTGTTTCAAACATTATCTATTCATATTTCTATAATTATACATTAATATGGCTATGTTTAAAAACTGGGATGCAATGTTAAATTAATTTATATGGGATGGTAAAAAGCCAAGAGTGAAAATGAAGGTGCTTAAATGGAGTAAAAAGAAATGGGGGCTTGCTCTCCCTAAACTTAAAAATAATTATTTTGTAGCTCAAATTCAAGGCATAAGAACCTGGTTGAGTAAAGACTTTGTGAAGGTCAGTCGAGTCAAGGACAAATAAAGGCTTTATTAAAAAATGCTTCCTTTTTTTTCAAAGACTTATTCAGTGGCAAAACGATTTAGTAAAATCTGGGTTAAAAATACAAGGAAAGTTTGGGATAAAATAAGGCAACTCTACTTAAACAACCACATTCCCATTTTCATAGATATTTACAAGTGAGAAGTTATATTTATAACAGGGATATACAAATAAAAACACCTTGTTCTTGTTGAGAAATTAACCCTGCACTATATAAAATTTTAGAAAATGGTTAGGTAAGAGCTAAGATAAAGTGGGAGGAGGAACTTAATACACAAATATCAGATGAGGACTGGGAGTAATGGGTCTAGCAGTGCACAAAACCATGGCTTCTAATTTTTGGACAGAATGTGCATGCAAGATACGGATGTGTTATTTTATCACGCAAATTCAACAAGCTAAATATAACTTGACTGTGCCTTCAAAATGCTGGTGGGAGTCATGCTGACTTCAGGCATATTTTATTTGGAAATTCCCCGTTTTGAAATCATTTTGGAAAAGTTTACAAAAAGAGATGCAAAAAGTGTTCTAAAATTCTCCTTTGATATGAACTCAGATTTTTATATTGTTGTAGGAAATAGTAGATAATAGGGAGCATTACCTAATGAAAATTATAAAAATAAGTGACTCAAGTGTCTCAAGACTCAAGTGTCACAGATACAAAAATGGAGAGAATTAGTAGAGCAAATTCAAAATATGGAACAGTTAACTTATAAATAAGGGTAACCTTTTGTAAGAAAAACAAGGATTAAATAGATGTACAATGAAAAAGGTAAATAATGTTAACATTAGAAGCAACGTTACTGCATACGTCCTCATTTATAATAATATAGTTGTCTGTGTTTGAGGGTTTGACCTACAATCTTTTGTGTGCACAACTGGGTGTTTTTATTTTTATTTTTTATTATTGTGGTTGTTGTTGATATAGGTGTTACTGTTGTTGTTGCTAGTTTTATTATTATTTATGCATCTTGTTACATAATCACTATGGCTATCTCATAATCACAAAAATATATACGTAATTATCAGTACATTGACAATAAAGTACTAAAAAAATAGATCTAGACTTGGGAGTGAGCAACTCCATTGAAATAAAATACTTGTAACAAATATGAAGCTATGCAATATTGAAACATATAAAATTAACATTGCTGTACACTATCAAAACATTAAGAAAACGAAAGATGCTAAATGGCTACGTCAACTTTATATCATGTGACAATTTTGTGGGGAGTATATCTGAAACTGAGACCATATTTGAGGTCATTCACTGGGTGGATGTCATAAGCATATTTATGCACGCTGGGATAGGCTCTAGCACCTTCCGCGACCCTGCCCAGGATAAGCGGGTGCAGATAATGGATGGACGGATGTAGAGCCAGACCTTCCATTTAGTGCAATTTCTTTTTCTCTGCCCCTATCCACTCTTTGACTCAATATGGACCAACAGGGGGAGCTCTTACTCTTCAGTGAAGTCACTGCAAGAGCTCAAGTGCAGCCGAGATGAGATGACCCATCTCCTGTTCCGTTACAGGGCCTAGTACTGGAGGGGAGAGGGAGGCAGGGTGAGTGGACTAGACTGGGGGCAGTGTCTTACAACACTTTTTGCAAAAACACACAATTATCTGCTTTATCTTTCATATTCATAACTTTGGTGGCAGGGTAGGAAATAGTCCTACAGAGTGGCACATCTTGTAACTATTTACCATCTCTTCACAGCCTCAGGTGAAATACTGTACCGAATGTGCTGATGCATGCAGCCCGATATTACACATCAAATATGTGTCCTTGTGAATATAAACATCAGCCACAACCTCCATGGCAACCGGTCTAGCTCACCTTCAAGTTACTGTGCAGTATACACGATAAGACCCTGCAATATCTTTCAGTTATTCATTAGTTTGTCTCTATATGCCCTCTATACATATTCATGACTGTTGAAACATACGCTTTGTGACCGGTTGCCAAGCAACAAGTATATAAATATCCTCAATTATAACGTGAAATTGAATGAAGAAGGCCTTGAGATAAGAGGTCTGGAGGTCCTAAACGAACAGACTGTAGAAGTTTTAAATTTCAGGCTGCCGCTCCTCCACACCGTCAAAAAACCAGTCTAATTATGACGCACATCGTTATCTTTTTATTTTCCATCTCTTACGTAGTTCCCAGCCCAGTATTTAAGTCTCTAACCTGCAGTTTACGTTTCCATTTCTCATGCAAGGGGTCATATCCAGCCTGTATTTCATGCCAGTTCTACTCTTAGTTATTTCATTAGCCAAATTATTTATGCAATCTGACATTCCAGGTATATTTTTTTGATAAGCTTTGCCTTGTGTCCCAATTGAAAATGTGGTATTATCTAGGAGTGAACTGGCATGGTGTATTGAGCTAATTACCTAAATGAAACAGGGTAACTGGTGGAAACAAAAAACATGCACACGCGTGCACGCATGCACACATGCAGGCGTGCATGCACGGCTGCATGCAGGCATGCATGCACGCACGCACATACACAGACATACACACGCCAGTCCTCCAGGAAAGGAAATTAAATCTCTCATCTTACCTTGATAGAGTAGGGGTGTCCAATCTTATCCTAAAAGGGTTGTTGTGTGTGCAGGTTTTTGTTCTAGCCTAGGGTAGTGGGTGTAGCTCAGCTGGTTCGCTGGTGAAGCACAGCGAAGGCCTTGCAGCAGTTTGCCATCACTGTGCTCTCTGGTGACGCAACCATGAAGTTCTGGAATAACAACATTGCCCGAGGCTGGGAGTGATTTCACCATTAGCAGACTGGTAACGCGTTTGCCAATGAAACCTTTGGACAGGTGAGAAGCCCGGGTTCTAATCCCACCTCGGACTCAGGCAAATATCTAACTCGTTGCACCAGCACTCAGACACCTGAGTCCACTTTTCAAGGTCTTGAGCGAAGACTATGATTAGTGAAGTGGTTTTAGTCAGGTGTCGTGGTGTTGGGCTAAAACTAAAACCTGCACCCACACTGTTGGTATACTGTCTCCCTCTACCACAGGGAACTCAAACTCAAATCCTGGAGTGAAGCTATGTCTCATGGTGTAACATCCTGCACTTAAGGACTTAATTTAAGTCATTGATTAGCTAAAGATTCTGCATACCTTGCTTCCAAGGACAGAATTGGCTGCCGAATTAAAGGAAATCACCAAAACCAGCAGCGACTCCGGCCATCCAGGACTGGAGTTTGAGACCCCTGCTCTACCAGCACCATGTCTGAAACTGCACATTTGCCTACTATTGAGTAAACAAGTTAAACACAACTTGTATACTCAGTAGTGGGCAAGTGTGCTTTGTCGGAAACGGCCCACATGTTTTCTGTAATACGGCAGACTAAAGATTTAACTCCAGTCCAGGACAGCTTCAGAGTTTGTAGGTTTTTGTGGTTTCTTTTCAATCAGGAGCCAATTTATGGCTTGGAAAAAAGGAGTGTGCACTCAATTAATCCATTCAATTAAATACAATAAAGTAAGCACTTAAATTAATCACTCAGCATACCACTTTAATCCAAAAAGAAAGCGAAGTGTTTTTCTGTACTTTCTGGGACTGGGAGCTCTTTAAACGATGGAGCAGCACAGGAAGAGTTGGGCTAATGAGGCCTCACTGACACTCAAAGCCAATATATCCCACAATTCACTGCTCTGGCAATCACATTGTCCCATCCATGATCAGTATGTAGATGGCTGACGTAGATGGATCGGCGACAGCGGTGGCCAATCGTATCATCATCCTGATCGGCCTCTCATGCAATGGATCCTGGGAATGCACAAGATTGCACAGGCTCCACGTCTCTGTTTGTGGTGCAAAAGATGTACTCCTTGCAGAGGCTGGACCATAGAATTAGTAAGATTACAACATCAAGGTTAGAACGCAAAATCATCACGATTCACGAACCATCCCAATTTTGATGTATGAAATTATTCCCTATATTCTCTAAATAACTTGTTATAATATGTAGTGTGGATGATAGTTTCTCATTTTCCATACGGCAAAACTTCATCAGAGTTTTAGGATTTTCAGGAAGTTTCTTCTTCAAATATTACAGTATAGACCTTCCAGGTTGCAGGTTTATGACATCATTATTTGTGATGAGAAGCCCAAAAATCGTTACTTCTGCTGGCATGCGCTAGGAGAGAGATCATGGCCCACTGGTCCCATAATAAAATCCACAATTCACTGCTCTAGTGATCTCACTGTCCCAGTCTATAACCACAATTCACTGCTCTGGTGACCACACTGTCCCAGTCTATACCCACAATTCACTCCTCTACTGATCACACTCCCAGTCTATACCCACAATTCACTGCTCTACTGACCACACTGTCCCAGTCTATACCCACAATTCACTGCTCTTCTGACCACGCTGTCCTACTCTATACCCACAATTCACTGCTCTAGTGATCTCACTGTCCCAGTCTATACCCACAATTCACTGCTCTGGTGACCACACTGTCCCAGTCTATACCCACAATTCACTCCTCTACTGATCACACTCCCAGTCTATACCCACAATTCACTGCTCTACTGACCACACTGTCCCAGTCTATACCCACAATTCACTGCTCTTCTGACCACGCTGTCCTACTCTATACCCACAATTCACTGCTCTAGTGATCTCACTGTCCCAGTCTATACCCACAATTCACTGCTCTGGTGACCACACTGTCCCAGTCTATACCCACAATTCACTGCTCTACTGACCACACTGACCCAGTCTATACCCACAATTCACTGCTCTACTGACCACACTGTCCCAGTCTATACCCACAATTCACTGCTCTGGTGACCACACTGTCCCAGGCTATACCCACAATTCACTGCTCTGGTGACCACACTGTCCCAGTCTAGACCCACAATTAATTCCTCTACTGACCACACTGTCCCAGTCTAGACCCACAATTCACTCCTCTACTGATCACACTGTCCCAGTCTATACCCACAATTCACTCCTCTACTGACCACACTGTCCCAGTCTATACCCACAATTCACTGCTCTACTGACCACACTGTCCCAGTCTAGACCCACAATTCACTCCTCTACTGATCACACTGTCCCAGTCTATACCCACAATTCACTGCTCTACTGACCACACTGTCCCAGTCTATACCCACAATTCACTGTTCTAGTGATCTCACTGTCAGGGTTGTGAGGGTCACACTGAGGAGGTTAACTGTGGAAACCATGACGATTCAAAGCAGGACTATGGGCTTGATTCCGTGAAATTTGTCCTTAACTTGATGTGCGATAAAGTGCCTGTGTTGTGTTTATACAAGCAAAGAGAAAAAACCCTCTAGCATCATCTGCACATGAAACTTACGAAAAAATCAAGCCTGCAACTGGTTTCAGTTTCCCAACAAGCTACAATAATTAGCCTTGCTCATTTTACGGAAACTGCCAGTGGAGGGCAGTGTTTACCCAGGTAAATACCGCCCCTCCCCCAACCCCACCCTTGCCTTAAGACACTGCTCCTGTACATTGTTGCCATGGCAAACGTGCTGCATTTCACCTTTAGTCTGTTTCAGAGTCCTTGGACAGCACAGGTTTTATTCCACACTGAGCTAAGGAGTATGAGTCACAGTGGCAGGAAACACCTTTCAAAATAAAAGCGGAATGGTGCGCAGTGTGTACAGAGAAGTACAGACAAGTGATGCTGACATTCATTACTCTGATACAGTAACAATCAATCACCCCTTGTTTTTATAACAGCATGCATAAAATAAATTGTCACACAAGTTTTCTTCACAGTTGGCCTGGTGACTACAGCAGGTAGATTTCCTGCCATAGTTAAACCCTTTTGAAGATGCTTTTTTTGAATGGAAAGAACACAGTTGCTTTCAGTTACCAGTGTGGATTGTTACATCAGCATTAGAATATTCCGTTAAGAAAATTCTAAACACATCTTTGCAACCTCACACATGAAAGGGTTAAGAACAGACTTAAGTGAGTTTTTAAAGCTACGGTATGTTCTGAGCCCTAAACTGGAAACATTTTCTGTCCCTGGGGTGATTCTGTGAGTGTCTAAAGCTTTGGCCCTGTTGTTAATCGACGCATGCTCCAGGAAGGAACGCCTCTTGTAAGGGTAGGCGTCCCTGCTACCTGAAAAAGATGCGGCCTCTTGACCGGCTGAATCACTGTATTGACGTATTGTCTAGGTTCACTTCCCAACTGCTTGCCTTCCTCTTCCTCTTCCTCTTCCAATCCAGGTGAAAAACCGACGACGCGTTTAACCTGTTTGCCGGAGGACGTTCTACTCGCCAGCTGTGTCAGGCTCACAGCCCGACTGTAGCGCGGACGGCGCGTTAGCACGTCTCCGCCGCGCCGCGGCCGCGCGGAGAGGGCATCAGCGCACCGCACCGCGCGTCCGCTCGGCCGTCCGGGCGGGTCGGGCCGCTGTCGCCGGGGTCGCGTTTCGACGAAGCGCGTGCGTTTCAGGCGACACGGGCCGAGCGCCGGCGGGGGCGTCGACGCGAGATAATGTGACGAGACGTCCCACGGCTTCGGTACCGTTTGAAATTATTTCGAGACGTGCTCTAAATATAGGTGCCGGGGAAACAGACGGACGTGAGTCACATCGGGACCGCGCACTTCCGAGTCGCGCTGGCTCCTGAGAGACGCAAATGAAATGAGATTGTGGAGAGGAGCGAGCGAGTTGGGGGGGGGGGGGGGGGGGTCAGTGCATGACAGTGGCTGATTTCCCATGTGAAAGATACCTGTTCTTGTAAAAAGGTATTTACATTAGTGCTAACACACGATTGGGAATGTGATCTATGCTAGCCGGTGCTACAGCGGTGTGGTAGTCATCTTCAGATTGATTGTAGCCGTTAGCCATTAGCTAGGCCTCTCTTCATGCAGAAGGCAACTCCTTATGGACTGGCTGGGGTGCAGCAGGGTCACCATTTGCACCCTTGTCTGTGTCAGGTTAGGAAAAACTCTCAATCGATATGCACATTTAAAGTGGGCTACTTTCCTTTATAAACACTAATAATGGATGGATCTGGGTGATGATGCCATCACACTGGGGCTAAGTAAGCGCAACATCACGGTCCTGCAGGTCTGAAGGTTCTTCCTGGATATCATCAGGAGGATTCGACCATACCTGACCACATACTCCACCATACCTGACCAAATACTCCACCCAGCTGCTCGTCCAGGCCTAGCTAATGTCCTGTGTAGATTAGTCCCTTCTTGCAAGCCAACCAGCCTGTGCCATACAGCTGCTCCAGCTTATCCAGAATGCTGCATCCAGAACAGCATTCTTCTTTCACATGATTGTACATTCTGATATGTAACCAGGGATCTACAGGAGACTTTTTGAATTTCGTGAGCTTTAAGAAAAATATTCTTTTTTCGTCTTATTTCATGCCAATGTGCTCGTTCTAACAGCCATGTCAGACACAGACCCTTTCAGATCCCGACGCACTTAACTGCTCTTGAGAGGGCTGACGGCTTCGCTGCACAGGGCTGCCGTCGAGCGTATTTCTACGCGTTCCCCCGCGCTCTCACACACACCGCCGACCGCCCCAGGGCTCGTCTCGGGTCCAGCAGGCAGACGGCTGAATAATTCTCTTCCATCGAAGGAGCGCTCCAACGGTTCCCTCCGGCCAGTCTCCCCTCTCCCCCCCTACGCGATGATTTGTCTCGGTCCTTCACGCGGGGGAGAGGGCGTACCTCGTCGCGTTTCACGGTCCGACGTCCGGCTCATTCCCCGAAACGATTCCCTATACGCAGCCACATTTTCACTGTCTGGTGCGAGTTTTCTCCTCGCTGTCTTCCATTTTCTGAGAGTAAATTGGAGAGTAAATTGGAGAGTAAATTGGAGAGTAAATTGGAGAGTAAATTGGAGAGTAAATTGGTTGTTCGCCTAGGCAGTAGGGGGAAGACAGGCTGTCACAGAAGGGTCGTCCTTGGCCCCAAGCACCATGCAGCAGGAACATGGCTCAAATGGCTAGAGGAGCTATTACATCGAAGGGTGTGAGACAACCAAGGATGTAAATAATGAGCACTATATGTATTCTCCAGACTCCGAGAAGAATGAGGAGGGAACGGTTAGCAAGTTCAGAGTGTTCTAATTTAGGGCTTTTGCCATCAAGGAGAAGCGTGACCCAAACAGCAGGACGCAGCTTTATTTTAGGAAGGAGAATGTTCAGTGCGTGAGCGCAAGCTAATCTTGGTCGTGCACACAGCATCATCCGGGCACACGACCCTATTTCTGACCGTACGTTCCTCACGCTTTCTACCCGATGAACACTTGCCCTGTGGTTCACCATTAACTACACATGCCAAACTGTGTGAAGAATTATTATAGCCAAATAACTTGCCAACGTGTGTGAGGAAAGAAAGAACCTGCATTATCTGTGAATCAATAGCTGTGGACAAATATTGAATGAAATCGAACCAGCGTGTCGACGTGTTTTCAACTGTTTGCTGATTAGATTTATTGCCATACATATTTGTAATACATATTGTAATATATATTTCCCCACTGGCTAATGGTTACAGCTCCACATGCCTGATATTGTAATATGATACTGGAGATGAAACAGTGGATTTCAGTCAATGTAGACAGTGCCTCGGGGACGAGGGCCTTGGGGCAGCCCAGAGTCTCCAGGAACAAAGTGCCTCCTTTCTGCACTCTGTCAATAGCACAAAAAAGACCAGTCCCTCCAGTACAGTGTGCATTGCTGTTCACAGGCCTACCTGCAGACAGAGCCCAGAATCACAGGCCTACCTGCAGACAGTGCCCAGAATAACAGGCCTACCTGCAGACAGTGCCCAGAATAACAGGCCTACCTGCAGACAGAGCCCAGAATCACAGGCCTACCTGCAGACAGAGCCCAGGATCACAGGCCTACCTGCAGACAGTAACCAGAATAACAGGCCTACCTGCAGACAGTAACCAGAATAACAGGCCTACCTGCAGACAGAGCCCAGGATCACAGGCCTACCTGCAGACAGTAACCAGAATAACAGGCCTACCTGCAGACAGAGCCCAGGATCACAGGCCTACCTGCAGACAGTAACCAGAATAACAGGCCTACCTGCAGACAGTGCCCAGAATAACAGGCCTACCTGCAGACAGAGACTAGAATCAGGCCTATCTGCAAACAGAGCCCAGGATCATAGGCCTAGCTGCAGACAGAGCCCAGGATCATTGGCCTACCTGCAGACAGAGCCCAGAATCACAGGCCTACCTGCAGACAGTGCCCAGAATAACAGGCCTACCTGCAGACAGTGCCCAGAATAACAGGCCTACCTGCAGACAGAGCCCAGAATCACAGGCCTACCTGCAGACAAAGCCCAGGATCATTGGCATACGTGTATGTGTCTGAATCAGGAACAAGCTGGTTAATTCAGTGCTGTGGATTCGTTATGTCACAGCCAACGCGTTCTCCTCTGGAAACAGAGAAGAGGTGGAGGGGGTGGGTGTGTGTGTGTCTGGGGGATAAGGTGCATAGTCAAGGGAAACTAGATCCACTAAAGCGTTGATTGAATCAGACCACATTTTTGCAAAATGGTGTACATGTTTCTCAGAACATTCAGTGTAAATGACAGGTAGAAGTAAGGGGATTCCATTGTCTGTTATCCCTGACACCTGTACTACACAACCATATGTCACAACTGACCACAGACTTATACCTGCATCCCACCATGGAATATTCAGCATGCAGAAATGTCCTTCTAGCTTTCCAATTACAGACAGTGAAACAGTGACTTGATTACGTAAAAGTAGGAAAAGCGGGTTAAAAAAACAGAAAGATGTGTGTGAGTGTGAGTGTTGAATACACATTGTTCTGATAAGGCGCTACGTGACACATCCTGCGCCTAGCCACACTGTGTGTGCAAGTGTGTGTCACCCAAAAGTGAGTCCTCAGACTTCGGTTTTTGATGAAAACTCTGAGACTGATGTGGCAGTTAGCCTGTGTCTGATACCGGAATGAATCACACGTTTGGACAATCAGGCAATATTGACACCTGTATTCAACCAAAACGGAGTCATAGGAAGGGCCAGTTCTATGGCAGAAAAACAGCAAAAATTAATAAATAAGTTAATAAAT
>NC_049211.1:40075642-40088142 GCF_013347855.1 Anguilla anguilla | reverse complement strand
ACAGACGCATATTTAACTGTGATTACAGACACATATTTAACTGTGATTACAGACGTATATTTATCTGTGATTACAGAGGCATATTTAACTGTTATTACAGACGCATATTTAACTGTGATTACAGACGCATATTTAACTGTGATTACAGACGCATATTTAACTGTGATTACAGACGAATATTTAACTGCGATTACAGATGCATATTTAACTGCGATTACAGACGCATAGTTAACTGTGATTACAGATGCATATTTAACTGTGATTACAGACGCATATTTAACTGTGATTACAGACGCATATTTATTACAGACACATATTTATCTGTGATTACAGACACCCTTTCCTTTGTGAAAAAATTAGGGACTTCTTTATGTATTTCATAAAATCTCCCCTCCCAGGACCACCACCCACCCTCTTCTCTTAGACCCCTCATTGTAAATGTTACATGTATGTCCTGCAGGGATTCCTGGTATTGACATCAGGTCTGCAGGTTGCACTGAAAGGTCCTGTCAGTCTGTTGCTTCCCAGGTGGCTGGAAGTCTATCGATCCGAAGCCAGCGTTTCAAAAACAGGGTCTCACAAGCGCAACCAGCCGAGCAGGTGACACGGGGACAGCAATTAAGAGCCCCGAGGGGCAGTGTCGGAAAGGCCTGGAATCGATCTGTACCCTTTTAGAAAAACAAAGGGCAACCAGCGTGGCGGGAACCTTCCGCAGTAACACCGCCAGGGCGGGTGGGGGGGAGGGGGGGGGGGTGGTTGTTGGGGACACAGCTGAGTTTTTGACTTTGTGGGATCACACAAAAGCATTCAGTCTCTCTGATGGCTTCAGCTGCAGTCAATTTGGTAGCAAGTTAAAAGGAGTCATTTTAGCAAAGCCATTTTTTTTATTGTGTATAAAAATGCACTCTGCATAAACAAGGCAAAATCAGGAAGGGGGTCCTGTTGGCCACACCAGGCTTATGTCATCATGGGCCAGTTCTGCAGACACAGATTAAACTTAGTAATGGACAAAATAATCTTTTGTATGGAGAATCTACATTCAAAAATTAGATTTGGTCAAGGACTAGGCTTCATCTGGGTCTGTGAAACTGGCCCTAAGTGTTTGGAAAATAAACATCAGAAGAAAACATGTGCTTGACTCATTCAGTCTTCTCATTGGTTCATGTTCATACTTCCTGATGTTGTTCCAAAATCCAATTAGAATACAGCTACTTTATGGTAAACTATTTTTAATTGTAACTTACTGCTGGGCGTCACCATAGTTCAAACAGAATTTTGAACACAATGTACAAAATAACGCAAATATCACACATTCTGTCTCTGCCATTCTTTTAGCATTGCACCAATGAGGGAGCAGAAAAGTGGTGTTACTGGCAATTTTTAAAAGTCTTATATTTTAATATAACATATTTAATACCTTTCAATCAATGCGTGTTGATGAGTTAGCTGGATAACTGCACCGAGTAAAACCCAGAAACCCTCCCAAATCTGGAACATGGATTGAACTACAAGGAGCTTTTCCAGGTTTTCCAGCTGACTCAGAAATCCTGTTTCGTGATACAGGCCCCTTGAGAGCCAGCAGCAGGGCACAGTCCCTTCAAAAGTCCCCTTTTTTTTGGTGTGCTTTTCAGATCCTATACAGGAAAGTGCAGCTTTGATATATATGTATGAGGTTTTACACACACACAGTCACACACACACAAACACATACAATACATACATACAGAAACACACACATACAGGCATTCAGTATATACACACACAAACGCACACACACACACACACACACACACACACAGAGTATATACATACAGAAACACACACAGTCTCTCTCTCTCACACACACACACACACACACGCATACAGTATTTACATACACACACATACACACACTCACACACGCACACAGACAGGTGACAAATTAAAGGAAAAACCTGAATAAATGAGTGGAGAAACATAACAAATGCAGATGCTTCCATACAGGTTTACTGTATGATGCGATTCAGCAATTAACGTCCTATCTTGTTCTGTGGCATGTATAAAAATGCCCCATCCTAATTTTCAACTGTGTTCCCTCAGAAGCAAAAACAAGTACAAATCACAATGCTAATACAGTATACTTCACAATAAAACAAGGAAAAAACACATTATAAAAACAAAACAAAAAACATTGTACCACAACAATCCATTTTTTTTCTGTCTCTAAGAGTGCAGTTTAATATCATTAGATGAGGACGCACATACATAATGCAGGTTAAGACCAGGAGTGTCTGGCTAATAGCAGAATGGCAGCATTTTAATCTGTTCAGTATTTGTATATATGTATCTGTCGCAGATGCGGAGGAGTTACAGCCAGGCAGTCGAATGCTGAAGTCGACGCCGTTGTGGAGATTCAGAGTCTCAGACAGTCAGCTGATTGCCGGGCTGGCGAGTCTCATCAGAAGACCTGCAGCAGCAAGGTCACCTTCAGGAACACATCCCACGTTCCTGCTCTCCTTTCCCAGCATGCACCAGTGCCTTTGGGAGTGCTTTCCACTCCGTGATACATGCTAGTTTATAAATCAATAGATTTTTATTTATTTTTCTCAACAGTTAACAGCAGCAGTACACCTGGTACTTTTAATGCAGTGAAGATATTAACATGGGATATAATGACAGTTTCTGTCTCTTCTTAAAAATACTGCTGTTATTACTTTTTATTATAACAGTAATTCTTTCTTTTTTTTGCGTTCTAACAGTGTAACAGTCCTAACAGTGTAGCATAATGGTCAAGGACCTGTGTTTGAAACCCCCAGATCCCAGGTTCGATTTCCACATGTAGAACTTGCTGTTCGACTTCCGTAAAATATCTGGCTGTATGTATCCGTACGGCTAAATACTATACGTATTGAATGTTAGTTGCGTAAGTCGCACTGTACGTAAAAGAGCATCTGCTAAAATGCAAATGCAAAGTCAAAAAAAGTACGGAACATTATTGGGGAAGGTCATGGAATAATACAGACTTCCGGGGAGGGGGACAAGCCTTCAACTTCAAAAAGTAACCAGAGGCACAGCATCCCAATTTTCCAGCAGTATTCCTGACGGAAAGACATTAAATTTAGCAGCTCTGCATCCCATTTAGCCCGAAGAGGAAGGCTCCCTGGGACTGAGAGCTGTGAAAAGAAGGAGCGAAACGGGTCAGGAGTGGGCGGGGCCACTTCTCAGGCAAAGTGACATTTCGGAGGTTCCCAGGGGGTACGCGCAGAGACGGGGGCCGGAGGAAGAGAGCCCGTCCCACAGCAGAGTGACAGGACACCCTCGTCTGAAAGAAGGGCACCTTGAGCCCCTGGGCAGCCAATGGCTCTCCAGAGCGACTATAAATAACATCCCACCGCTGTCCGCGTCACCGCTAGCCTTCGGTGGCCACGCCCGGGATTCTGACCCCCGCCATCAACCTCAACGGATCCTTCGCTAGCACAGAGCGAAGTACAGTCCAATGCTATTCCCAGCCACTGCTGTGGGACACATCCGCTGTGCAGCGTTGTATGATGGTTGGAGGACTCGACTTGTAACTGAAAGGTTGCGGGTTTGATTCCCAGTTGGGGCATTGCCATTGTAGCCTCCGGCAAGGTCCTCCCCAGAAGTACTCAGATCAATCTCCAGCTGCATAAACGGTAGGTTTTGTAAGGCACTGTGAACACGAGAGTCCTCTAAACGTGTCCTAATAATGTGCCTTCAAAGTACAGCAAGACAATAGGAATTACAAACAGTCAGGATACGATGTAAACCTGGTCCCGCAGACAGACCGCACAAAGTACTACAGAGAGAGCTATCACAGCTCCCCTCTTCTTCAATTAATAAGCCCCTGCTTGGCCCCAAACCCAGCAGGCCAATTAAATAATTATGGGAATGAAAACATAAACTAGAGAGGCATCACAAGAGTCTGGGACGACCGAAAGGCCTCCGTTAGAAGTCACAGCGCGGGTGATTCACAGCGTTCTGAGGCAGAGAGTATTTACCCTCAGCCTCCGGTCTCGCGCGGCGCACAGAAACGGTTTTAGCGGCTTCAGGGGGGAAAAGGTTCAAAGCGCTCCTTCAAACATGCAAATGTATGCGCCGTTTCCGATCCCCGGCAGAAAATGACTGAGCGCGCGGCTACCATTGCTTTTCATGCCTCCTGCTTACAGTGCAGATAGTTCTGAGGTCTTGTCAGCATGCTTTTAATGTAAGTCGTGTGATTTATTCACAGGGAGGGTGAACCGGCTCATATTAGCTAGTGAAACAGAAAAAAATAATTCACGAGCATGTCTTCTGAATATTATTGTCACAAGTTAATGTGGAGGCCTTTGCCCTTGAAATTTAAAAAGGTGTCGAATCGTAAAATGTGAACGATTCTTCACGGAATCATTTGTCATATAGCATATTAAATGAAACCAGGAGTTATTAAAAATACAAGGATGTGAATACGAGACATTTATGCCTGAGCAACATGTAGCTGTTTCTGATGTAATGTGGCTTTAAAAGAGTAAATCATCTCAGAACAGACATTAAAAGGGTCTATTTAGGAACGATTAACAGATTGTTACAATTCGGGGGTTGCAGCTGTAGGACAGGAACTAAAACCAGCACACACACTGGGTACCCGAGGGCCAGGTCTGAATACCCCTGGATTTATGACATTCTCCAGCTGTTTTTAAGTACAAATCAAATCAGGTTTCCCAAAAAATCATACAAGCACCATAGCTGAAAGAGCCAGGGAACAACTTCAAACTGCGCAAATGTCACCTGGCTAAGAATACCCCGTTTCATGATCAAAACGTGGAATATTTGTTTTATGTTCATGTATTGAGCTGTCGCCCCCCCCATTGTGATGTCATCCGTGATTCAGCTGAGCGGACAAATCAAATAGACCGCATCCCCGTCGGGTAGAGGGCTCTCTGTCAAACCTGCCAATCCTGAGAGATGAAAGAGTATCCTACAGTGACTCATCTGCAAGTCTTTTCTTTCTTCTTCTTCACTCCTTCTATCTTAGATTCTATCCCTCATACGCTTAAACTTTTTATCATCTGAGCAAACACAACCCATCTGTTAATCTAATCGTATGTAAATAGCACCTCTTAACATTTAATACTGACATTTAAGTTGATCCGGGTACAATTATGTGACTTGATTTGAAATGGCTCTCTAAAAACAAGAAATTGTAAACCTGCCAAGTCTTCTTCATCAAAAGAACTCTTTGTCCGTGATTCCTAATAAGCTTACCTAACACCAAACTGAACGACTTGCCACTTCTGTTTAATTATAAATGGTGTGTCAACAGTTGTGTCAATGTTGTGACTGAGAAAGTTTCAAACTTTATCTTTTTTTTTTTTTTTTGCTTGAGTTCATATTCAGTTTGGATATGTATTATCTGTGCAAAACATTACATTACAGGCATTTGGCAGATCATCATATCCAGAGTGACTTACACAACTTTTTACACAGCATTTACATTGCATCCATTTATACAGCTGGATACATACTGATCTAACTACTCCTTATCCATTATACTGCACTGCCGCAAAACTGCATAACTAACAGTTTTGTTACCTCAGGAAAGAAAAAATAAAAAGTTTATATTTTAAAACGTGTACAGTGATACATTTAGAAATGTCAAGTTATGCTACACGTTAAACTGGGCCAACAGAATTCTGAAAGCACAATCGAACAAGGCGGTACAAATCTTCTATGTGAAGCCATGGAGGAGACACAGCGTTCGGTCCCATACATCAGAGGGAATCTGACGCAAATAACTGAAATAACGGCCATCTTTCCTCGCTTGGCTTTGTCCCACAGTTTGAGTCCGCAATAACGTTCTCCCGGTCTGATATCATCAGGGGATTTACTCCATGACAGGGAGGTCCGCGGCAGAGAGATGTAATTAGCCTGAGGCAGATGCCGCTTGGTTAATTATAAGCATCAGATGCAGCGGGACGAGGTGGCCAGATCCTGCCTTTCAACGCGGAGGAGGCAACCACTCAGACACTCAGACGCTCCGCACTGTGTCCTAACACCACAGCGAAGTGCAGAGAGTGTGTGAGTGTGTGAGTATGAGAGTGTGTGAGTGTGTGTGAGTGTGTGAGAGTGAGTGTGTGTGAGTGTGTGAGCGTGTAAGTGTGTGAGAGTGAGTGTGTGAGTGTACGTGTGTGTGAGTATGTGTGTGAGTGAGTGTGTAAGTGTGTGAGTGAATGTGTGTGTGAGTGAGTGTGTGAGTGTGTGTATGTGCGTGAGTGTGTGAGTGAGTGTGACAGTGTGTGAGTGTAAGAGTGTGTGAGTGTGTGAGTGAGTATGTGCATGAATGTGTGAGAGTGTGAGTGTGTGTGTGTGAGTGTAAGAGTGTGTGAGTGTGTACGTGCGTGAGTGTGTGAGTGTGTGTGTGAGTGAGTGTGACAGTGTGTGAGTGTGTGAGTGTAAGAGTGTGTGTGTGTGTGTGAGTGTATGAATGTAAGAGTGCGTGAGTGTGTGAGTATGTGTGTGACTGTGTGAGAGTGTGAGTGTGTGTGTGTGTGTGTTTTACCGGAGATTATCCACCAACAGCTCATCGCTGCTGAGTCATCAATAACAACTCATCGCCAGTCACATTTGATGACTTCTTGAAGGAACAAATTCACCCAAATGCATTTAAAAAAAATATTTTTACCATATACAGATGATAAAATAAACACCCAGAGCACGAGAGAGGAAATGCCCTTCCTGAAAAGATCAAGATTTTCAATTTAGATACAGCGGACAGCTAATGATGAAGATGTACATGCAATGTTAATAAAATGCTTGATGGAAATAGTACTGCAAAGCCAAATCAGAAGACTGCTTTTGCTGAGCATGACAGCATTTTAAAAACATTCATTTAATAACCTACAAGAACTAATCCAGACAATTGACTGGATTAATATTATAATAAACGAAAGTTAGAGTGTACAGGTTGTACTGCATGTGGTTAGCTTTTCCTTTCACCTCTTCTGTAATCTCCTGTAACAATGACTCCCGAAGAAGATTATCACTGGTCAGCCTTAATTAGCAAATCACCAATAAGCAGCTGTAACACCCGAGTCATAACTAACACTTCATCACCTCCCATCAGCTTTTCACTGATTGGTCATTTCTAGCAGCACAAGCCTACCTTGCTGCAGTTTTCAGTCGTCATTGGTCAGTCATCACTGATGGGTCAAGGACTGCTTCAGCCTTGTTCTTCCCCTGCCCATGCCTTGATGGAGCCTAGAGCTCCAGATCCATCACCCTGCTCGTCTAAACTGCACTATACTGAACTATACCATTTGGTCTTCTATTATTCCTGTTAGCTTTCTCCTCAGCTGTAACCTGCTTAACCCATTCTATTTGCTGTGATAGATCTCTTGTAGCATTTCTGCTGCATTCCATCCTACTGCTACTTTACACCAGGCTGGCCAGTGGAGTATAGGCTCCCCCTCTATAGTCGAGTTCCTCTCGAGATTTCTTCCCGTTGGGGAGTTTTTTCTCACTACCGTTTGAGGGTTTCCTCCCCACTGGGAGTTTTTTTTACCTTACGTACCTACTATTTGGGGGTTCAGGCCTGGTGTTTGTTCTGCTTGCTCTTTTTGCTCTGTCTCTTGCCTTGCTGCTCTGTAAAGTGTCTTTGTGACAGTTCTTTGTAAAGCACCATACAAATAAAATTGAATTGAATTGAAATGAATCACCCTCCAGTACACATTGCCCAGCAGTTTCCACTGTTCAGAGAACACTAACACCTCTCTCACTCATCACATTTCAATAGTTTAACACGAGCCTTTCAGAAAATGCGTATTATCTCCAACTATAACAATCACTGCAACAGTATCTTCAGTGACTCATTACCCACAGTGCAATTCATAACCAGCATGGATCCGTGGAGAATTCACCATCCTTCATCGGATGATCTCTGATTAGGTGGCACCAACAGGTCATCATCAACCAATAGCTGACATCGTAAAGGCATCACTAACAATTAAAATAGGCCGTCATTTCGCTGCAGTAATAACCTATCCCTAGAGTCAAAATACATTATCCTCTCCTCACGTCGTTCATCATTACTCATAATAGAGCCGCCCGAGCGGCATAATTAGAACATTAATTATGTTCTAGCAAACACCGTCAGCTGCAAATAATTGCCCAAAACAAAGTCAGACTCTGGCCTGGTGATGCGTGCAAGCATTGCCGGAGAAAAGTCTCTAATGACAGACAGCGGTACCCGAACAGGAACACCGGCCCCGGTGTACACAGAACAACGGAATAAGATCAACTTCAAAAGGAAAAACAGATCGTGACTCCTCAGCAGTTCAGCAGTCATGCTATTTCATATGATCCTTGCTGTTTGTCCTACTTTTTCAACTTTCTGATTAATTTTTCCTAATTACTCACTCTCCTTGAGCTTGCACGTAATCAGGTCAGGACTAGGGCTGAAAACATCCTCCAGTGCTTTTAGTTCCAAATTAATTTTTTAAAACCAAATTACACAGCTTTACAGAGCAAAAACCAACATTTTGTTGAAGTACTGTTCCAGTGTGTGGATGGACCCCCATAGTCTGGTAGGTATGTGTTAAGGCACTGTTCCAGTGTGTAGATGGACCCCATAGTCTGGTAGGTATGTGTTAAGGCACTGTTCCAGTGTGTGGATGAACAAAATGGTCTGTTATGTATCTGTTAAGGCACTGTTCCAGGCTGTGGATGGACTCCATGGTCTGGTATGTATGTGTTAAGGCACTGTTCTGGTGTGTGGATGGGCCCCATGGTCTGGTATGTATGTGTTAAGGCACTGTTCCAGGCTGAGAATGGACTCCATGGTCTGATATGTGTGTGTTAAGGCACTGTTCCAGTGTGTGGATGGGCCCCATGGTCTGGTATGTATGTGTTAAGGCACTGTTCCAGGCTGTGGATGGACTTCATGGTCTGGTATCAAATCCAGACTGTGCCAGTGCCTCACAGGCTAATTCATAATTGGTTGTCGTGCCACACGAGGGGGGGGGGGCGGATGAGCCTGACTCACACTCACCAGCGACCCCCCAGGGCAGACAGCAGGTCAATCAGACATCCACAGTCTGCCTGTTCCTGCTGAAAGATTTTAAATTCCATTAAAATGGCACATAGGGAGGGGATGAATTACTAACAGAATGAATTGGCGGGGGGGGGGGGGGGGGGGGGGGGGGGGGGCAGATGATGATCATAATGAAAAACAATGCCTGGATGACATAAAACAAGCCCAGCGCTAATATAAACACTGATGAAGTGAGCAAGCTGTGCTAAATGAGCTGTGGATAAACTGCTGTAAGGAGCAACGTGACTGTACCATGTTATGAGGTGATGAATAATAACAATGATAATAATAATAATAATAATAATAATAATAATAATAATAATAATAATAATAATTAATAGTAAGTTTTAAAGTGAAGAAGGAAACTCTGTTTCTCGTAGAACCCACCTTGGAAATGCACGGCAGCCATTTTGTGTCAGAACACCCCGTAAACAATCAGCAGACTTCACTCTACAGAAGGGGAGTCAGCTCACACAACAAGATGCATGTTCCCACAGAGGGGCAGTTCCTCTGAGCATTTACAACATTCATATGAAATCACTCTGTGTTTACCTTCAGCCCAGCAAATCATCATGTGTTATGTTCACTGGTCTCCTAATACGGTTAATAAGGTTAGAGTTACTGCTTTAGAGAGAGAGAGCCTGGGCCCCTCCCATCTAAACTACAAGGTGAATCAGTTATTATGAATTATGGATCATATTGAGCAGTTATGTTAGTATAAATACATACAAATATATAAAATGTAACCTTTTTAATGCCAGCGACTCTGGTATTGAACCCTGACCATCCCAGTGCTGACTGTGCCTGTCAGCCCCACGAGGGGGGGGCGGGGGGGGATTTCGTATTTGCTATTTGCTCACAAGTGTGGAAAAAAGTTCAGGCAGAGAGACAATGAAGCTCTTTCTAAACCACATAACAAAGTTCACAGCAAGCTTTTCTGCCCTCATGACAAACGGCTGAAAGCTGGGCATTGATCAAGCTAAACTGATCAGAGCTCTGTTCTGGACTTTCTGCATCTCCAGCTTTTTCATTTGCTGTTGGCTTGTGAGGGTTCCTGAGTCCCTACAGCCAGCCTGGAGGAAGGAGAATGAAGAAACAGGAGGTACCTCTGCACTGAGTGTGTGTGTGCGTGCGTGAGTAAGTGTGTGTGTGTGTGTGTGTGTGTGAGTGTGTGTGTGTGTGTGTGTGAGTGAGTGTATGTGTGTCTGTGAGTGTGTGTGTGTGTGTGTGTGTGTGTGAGTAAGTGTATGTGTGTCTGTGTGTCTGTGAGTGTGTGTGTGTGTGTGTGTGTGTGTGAGAGTGAGTGTATGTGTGTCTGTGAGTGTGAGTGTGTGTGTGTGTGTGTGTGAGTGAGTGTATGTGTGTCTGTGTGTCTGTGAGTGTGTGTGTGTGTGTGTGTGTGCGTGTGTGTGTGTGTGTGTGTGTCTGTGTGTGCGTGTGTGAGTAAGTGTGAGTGTGTGTGTGTGTGTGTGAGCTGACTCACAAACATGTAATGTACACTGAAGTGTATAACATTAAATTATACAGCGGAGTTGTTTAAAATATAGTGATTACATGATAGTTTATGTTCCTTTGGTTGCAAATAATCACATATGACAAAATGCTCACTGTACACCCGATGGGCAGGCAAGCAAAGATCACAAATCGGAGTGCTGATATCCACCAGCATAACAAGCTGCCAGAGCCTCAGTTTGTCACAGTCATAGGCTGGAAGCCTATGAGAAGTTCGCTTTTTTAGCTGCCATTTTATACCCACAATTGAGAACTGCACACATGCGAACCATTTTCTGACGTGTTATTTAGCTAGACAGCTAATACTCTTAGCTTGTTTGCACACTGTTTAATGTGGCTTGTTCACACCCAGGCTGTAAGGCTCGCCCTCAGTGAGGAAGCTTACACTCGGCAGGGAGGTAGTGCTTGGGTTTGAGAGAGAAAAATAGTCCCACCTGAAATAGAACATTGCTCTTGATCAAAACTGTTTCTGAATTTCTGAAAAATAAGGTGAGACCGCTATGAATAGACCGTGAGCTTCCCGTTTTTTGAAAGATGCATTTATCATGGTTTTCGAAGGCAGCAAAATGTTCCCCCAATGTATTCCAGTGAGAGCCGTGTCAGAGCATGCAACAAAAGGGAATGAGAATCCATTTTTAAGCAGTCAGAGAAATTTGTCTCCACTATTCACGATCATCCAAGATCATCCGAAACTAGGGCTTTGGTTCAAAAACACCAAACCTACGTTTTAAGATTTAATACACATTTTATCCATTTGTGGCAGTTTTGAGTTTGGAAGGCAACTATATAGCGCCACCTTTTGACCAATCAAGGTATTCTGAAATTATTTGGCGTTGAGTTATGCCTGCTGATTGTATGGCTACTTTGTGCGTGCTAGCTTAAACGAGCTAAGGGAATTTGCGCAGTGGCGCCCCCTATTGACTGTTTTATATGAAACATTGGTATGCAAGTTAAATCACTTAGCTTAACATATCTACCAATATTCATGATGATCAACTGCCAAGGAAATATGGCCAATTATGTCACTTTTTGCTAATTCACTTAATACTAGCAAAACTTTTCATGCAATCGGGTTGGTTTGTAGCATGTTAGTGTACCTCAGTCTCCCAAAGTTGTATGCAAATATGACCAATAAGAAAAATGCCTTAGGTAAAAAAAAACTGCTGCATCTAAAACTAAGTGGTGGTAAATCAAGATGGCGGACATGGGTAGCCCTGATCTGGAATGCCCAAATGTGTGTATGATGTTTAGCATCAGTTGGATCAGTTGGACTTGTGGTATGAAAGTTATGGACCAAAATGTACATACATGTGTTATAGTACCACCATCTGCCCTATACGTGTGAAAAAGAGGGAACAAAAGAAAGAAAGAAAGAAAGAAAAGGAGAAAGAACAATAGAGTCCCTGCACTACATGCCTGGAACCCTAATAAAATGCCCCCAATTTAACTAGACTTTTTGCTGTCCTGGCTTTGTGTGGAGTGATTTGGTGGAAATTGGAAATCTCTTGGAGAAACGCTGGAACTGGGATTCTCTATATTTACTTCACTCTGTCCCCAGGAGCCATCTTGTCATTAGCGGCTGTCACTCAGCAGGTGAGGAGGGCTCGGGAAAACGCAGGTAATTTGTCTTCAGTACGATATACAGGGACCCAATCGATGGCGGGGAGGCGGCCAAAAATCAACAATCACCCTCAGGAAGTGGAAGGGGCACCCCCTGCCGCTGATCCATAAGCCTCAGTGAAACCCTCCGGCCGCACGATCTTCACTGGAAGCTCTTACTCCAGCGCAGCCTCCCCCAGGCATAGCCGGGATACCACGGCGGGAAAAGCCTTGGCGCACAGCTCTGCGCGAAATCGACGGGAAAGCCTAGCCCGAGCGACGGAGGAAGAAAGCAGAGGGAGAGCAGCGCACGAAGATAAAAGAG